>NC_081412.1:507171242-507318742 GCF_030272615.1 Cryptomeria japonica
ATTCCAGGTGAGTTGTTGAGAAGCTTAAGATGAGATGACAATGTGGGAGGCCTATGTGTAAAATCTGTCGCTTCCATACTTCTTTCTTTTTACCTACCTACAGGACTTTATTCTTATGCATCTCCAAATGATCAAAACAAACAACCAACATATATTTGACTCTTGCAACCTTTGAGAAGTCCTCAATTGTTAAGGACTTTGCTTCCTAAACTTGTTGTATGCGATCTTTGAAGGCCTGAATCATTTGTGATGAATCCTCAAGTGTTTGCTTATACTCTCTTAAGAGCTCAAGATCTATGCATTTCATGTCTTTTTGCATAGTGTCAGTCAACTCCTTCAATTCTTTTAAAAGCTTGAGGAATTCTTCATGTCCTTGCTGAATGATTGAGTTCCTCCACTCAATTTTTTCTTTGCAAACAAAGAGTATGTTGTCATCTAGGCCATGCACCATCTTCTCAGTGAAGAAGTTCATTATCCCATATCTTTGTGTGTCTCTCATCTGCCTCAACATAGCCAACCATTTACTTTTTTCTTTATCCCAGGCAACCATCTCTGTTTCTAGCTCTTTCCCAATAGATTTGGCATTCTCAAACACTTTGATGAAATCAGAGATCTAACTTGTCCCTTGTTGTGCGATTGATTCGAGCCATTCGTTAAAAACATCTATGATCATTCATCTCCTTTGAACTTGATCAAGTAACTTCTGATTCAAAGGTGATTTTGGGTCAAATGATAAAGAAACCTAGGAGAGAGGCTGAGGATTCGGATCTTGGATAGCATTAATATACTGGGCCATCTAAATTATAATTTGCTTCATCTCACTTTTATATTTCTCATCCTTCCAGGTCTTTGTGAGAATCCTTTTAGTTGAAGATTCCAAGTGTTTAACATCAGCGGCCCGAGAAGTTGTCCCTAGATCAATCTTTTCATTGATAAAATCTTTCTTGGCAACATTCTCAATCTCTTTATCTGTCGAAGGTCTAGCTACCTCTACAATCTAGTGTCTCATCTTCTCATCCACATCAATCATGGTTTCTGTTTTGAGTCTTTTGGACTTTTGATGCCTCCACAGGCATTTGCTAACCATATCCTCCATTGGGATCGAATAGGGATGACGTTCCTCTTTTTGGTAAGTGAGGCACTCAGCCACTTAGGAGTGGTGGATGTTTCCTTTGGCAATGGTGATTGCTAATCACTAAGTACAATGACCATAGTATTCCCAAAATCTTTAGGTTGCATGATTTGTTTTCCACTGTTTGTTGCATTTAGGAGGGGTTGATCTTGTATTTGGGCATTCATTGTTTCTTGAATTTCCTCTTCAGAATCTAAGTCCACTACCAGTGAACTTGCCAGGGTTTTTTGATTACTTTTCCTGCTGTGTGATCTGGTAACACGGGTGGAAGCTAAACCTGTGGAAGACTCTCCTAGACTCGTGTTTTTAGTCATCTTCATCCTTTGTTTTCTTTCACCTACAATATCAACAACAACATTAGAAGAAGGAAGAGATGTTTGGGAAGTCACACGAGTTCAACCGACTTTCTTATATTTAAGTGTAGGAACATGCTTTTGCTTGAAACGGTGATCCTTCAACCATTTCTCTGATCTTCTGATTACATTAAAGGTTCTGGACTGAATGTTGTCGTCTCCTTTTATACTCCAATCAATTTCTGGAATACGATGTCCTTGTATCTTCTCATCAAACTCAAGGTCGACTACTTCTTCATCTCCTTCTTCTTGCACCCCAGAAACATTCATGGATAGGGTCATTGTGACAATTTGTTGAATTGTTAACCTTGACCACAACCTTCTCCGGACTTTGAACTCATCAACACAATTTTCCCAATAATCCTCCAATTGAGGTTCATGCCGAAAATCACTGTCCACTTCTAAATTTTCTCTAGCAAATGCTCGGCTATCAAATTTGTATTTGGCAACATATCGTTGAAGCTTGAACTTTTTGAATTCAAGTTCAAGGTTCAATTCATCTAAAACAGATGCACAACTATAATGGCCATGTTCCACAGGAAAGATCACCCCAAACTTCACTCAACTCTTTTTGTCAATGTGTGCTAGTTGACGATAGACTTCTATTATAACATAACTATTTAATACAAACTGGGGCAACCTAGAAGGTTCACCCTGGAAACCGCCAACTTGAATATAAGTGAACTAGTGAAATTGGATAAAATAACTACCATAAATGCCGATGAATTCCATGGCCTTTGTTGTCAATCTCTTATTTATGTTTCCCTGTAACTCGTGAACCAATCTCCCTGCGAAGATGTCATTCCACCTCATAAAATTATCTGCATATTTTTGTTCCTGCAGGTGAGGATAATATGCATTCACCTTTATCCCATCAATCCAGGGTTCATGATGCAGGCCATTCCAATCTCGGGTACATGCAAGCATATAAAACAAGTAAGATGACATAAAGAAGCCAGTCATTCCTACAAACCTGTCTAGGCTTTCATGCAATCTTTCTATAATTACCTGCCCCCAATCCAGGTAGGCGCTACCATTCAACATGACCTGGATATAGAATTGCATCTAGTCTTCCCAATAGAAGGCATGGGTATTCCCTTTTAACCCATTCAAAAGAATGACAATGTCTCGCACCTCCACTATGAAGTGTTCTCTGGTAAGAAGCCTCGGCAATCTAGACCTCCCTTTTTGAATCTTCAGTGTCCAATTTCTTGCAATCACACTTCTATAAGTGCTCTTCTTCTCAAAGAAGAATAAATATGATGTGCCAATAGTCCAATCTTCTTATGACTCTTTATGAGGTATACCCATGGCTGCCATTACAGTTTCTCTGTCAATTTTTAACAACATTTCACCATTCACATTCCTAATGCATCTGTACTTTGCATCATACCTATTCATACATTCTAGTACCAACTTTGTGCATGGTGCAGCAATGGGGAGTGTGACGGCTTCAACCAAACCACTCTTCACTATTCTTTCCATCATTGAATTCGGAACTAGTTTTTTGGCTCTCTCTCTCGAGAAAATTAGAGAGGTCCACTAGAGCTAATGAAGTATCTCCCATTTCTGGTAGTGAAGTAACCAGGCAAGAATTGCGGCCTAATTTGGGCAGGGTGGGCCTCATTATGGCGCCTCTCATTTAAACAAGCAATTTACAAGGATGCAATGAACTTATGCACAACAAAGGAGAACGAGCAACAACTAATTTTTTGAATAAGAAAACACAGCAGAAGAGGGAATGACTGAAACTAACTTGGTTTCAATTGCAAATTCTTGAAAAGCTTCTACACGCAGAAAAAATACCTTCAATTTATCCTGCTTGCATTACAACTGAAGAAAATTCTAGAGACAATTTCTAGCTTCCGCAACAATGATAGACAAAATTACACTTAAAACTTACCAAGTTGTACAAATTAAGGAAGTTCATGCGAGCTATCACCTGACTTGACATATAGTTGGCATGCATTTAATGTTCAGGTCACTTCATCGCACGACTCAAGATTTATCATAATTGCTTGTCATAATTTTTAGAAACTAACCTTTTTGAAATCCCCAGAATATTCTATTTTCCTGCTGCCACCTTGCTTAATGATGCATGTATCAATTTTGAATAGAAATTTTCAGTCTTTTAAGAACTCGGACTTTGAACTTTGAACCAAGAACCAAGAGGTTCAAAGGTTCAAGTTCAAACACGAGAAATGACATAGAACAACATAGAACACCAACTTCACGACAAGACAAATAACAAATAATGAACGAAGACGAAACCGACGCATGACCAACTTTGAACCTTGAACCAAAAGGGTTCAACGGTTCAAGTTTAATACAAATTACAACATAGTGCCTGCCTTATCATAATACAAAGTCGTGAAGAGAATCCCTTTGAGCGCGTTTTGAACTTTTACAAAGGTTCAAAGACAAAAAGTATATAACCGAAAGGAAAAGAAAGACCAAAAGGAAACTTATGCGTTTGAAATTTTAATGAAAACTGGGGAGGGACTAACACAAAATAAGATTATGAGTCCACCGGATTGATGCATTTTAATGCATCTAGTTAACATCAAGAGGGGCAGTAACCCCTAACTTCTCTCTCAAATAAACAAATGCCTTTGTAGGAAAAGGCTTAGTAAATATATCTGCAATTTGTTCCTTTGTAGGCACATACTCTAATTTCACTTCTTCTTCACTAACTTTCTCTCCCAAGAAATGATACTTAATTGATACACATTTTGTCTTTGAATGCAATACCAGATTCTTGGAAATATTTATAGCACTTGAATTGTCACAATATATAACTATAGGCTCATCATAAAAAACTCTAATATCCTTCAACATCTACTTCATCCAAACTACCTAAGTACAATTGCTAGCAACAACAATGTATTTAGCTTCAACAGTCGATAAAGAAACATCTTGTTTCTTACTAGCCCATGAAACCAACTTCTTTCCCAAATAGAATGCACCACCAGAGGTACTCTTATGATCATCAACATTACCTACCTAATCAACATCATTATAGGCACATAACATGAAATCATCATTCTTCAGATACCACAAACCATAATCAACAATTCTCTTCAAGTATCTGAATATCCTCTTCACAACAGTGACATGACCTTCCTTAGGATCAAATTGATATATGGCAACTAAGCACACAACATGCATAATGTCTGGTTTAGTTTTAGTAAAAAATAGCAGTCCACCAATCATAGATCTATACAAAGTCTAATTAGCCTTTGGAGATTCATCATTCTTTGTCAATTTGCATCCAGTTACCATGGGAGTTCCAACTGGTTTAGAATTATCTAACCCAAGCTTCTTCAACAATTTATTCACATACTTAGATTGAGATATGAAAATACCTTTACCGGTATGTGCAATCTGCAAAACCTAAGAACTTCATCTCACCTATCATAGACATCTCAAACTCTTTTGCATATCATCAGCACACTTCAAACTCAAATCATCATCTCCTCCAAAAATAATGTCATCAACAAAAACTTCAACAATCAAAATGTTATCATTATCAATCTTGAAGTATAAATTACTATCAACTGTACCTTTACAAAATCCCAACTTCCCATACAATGCTTTCTTCAATTTACATACCATGTCTCCTTCATCTGATAAAGAAAATCCATTGGGTTGCTCAATGTAAACTTCCTCTTCCAAATCACCATTCAAAAAGGCTAACTTGACATCCATTTGATATACCTGGAAATTCTTGAAAGTAGCATATGCAAGAAGTAATCTAACAACTTCAATTATAGCTACCAAAGAAAAAGTCTCCTCATAATTAATTCCTTCCATCTGGCAACATCCTTTACATACCAATCTTGCTTTGTTTCTCACAACCTCTCCAGCTTCGTTCAATTTACTCCTAAATACCCATTTAGTACCAATCACATTTTTGTCTTTAGGTCTCGGAACAAGTTCCCAAGTATTGTTCTTTTCAATCCGATTCAACTCTTCTTCCATATCCTTTATCCAATTTTCATCTTTGCAAGCTTCAACAACATCTTTAGGTTCAATCTTAGAAATCAAACATACATCTTCTGCAACAAGTCTTCTCCTAGTCATCACACCTCTATTCTTATCACCAATGATTTGATTCTCTAAATAATTTAGTCTGACATACCTCAGGGTATTCTAATTGTTATGATTCTCAGTCCCTTGAACTTATTCACAATCTACAACTTGATTCTCTATCTCTTCTGGATCGCTTTTCTTAGGATTCTTAGTCTGCACCAGTTTTGCACTAACATCTTGATCATCTGATTCATATCCACTTGCTCTAAATTTCTTGTCATAACATTAATCAACCTTCACATTTACACTTTCCACAATCTTTTTTAGTCTCTTGTTGTAACACTGGTAGGATTTGCTCTTGGTAGAATATCCCAAGAAGATCCCTTCATCACATCTTGCATCAAACTGTCCTATATCCTCATCTCTTTTGATAGAACATTTACTTCCAAATATTCTGAAATATCTGACTATAGGAACATGACCAAACCATAACTCATAAGGGGTCTTATCAGAATCACCTTTTTATATTCACCTATTTGAATGTGCATACAATAGTGCTAACAACTTCTCTCCAATAGGCATGCATAACATTTCCTTCAATAAACAAAGTCCTAGTAGGATCCAAAACAATTTTGTTCTTTCTTTCAACCACTCTATTTGGTTGTGGGGTCCAAGGAGAAGATAACTATCTCCTAATTCCATGTTCTTCACAAAAAGAATTAAACTCACTAGAGGTCAATTCTCCTCCTCTATCAGATCTCGAACACTTCAACTTCAATCATGTCTTTGTCTCCACCTTTTCTTTGAATATCTTGAATTTCTCTAGGGCTTTTGATTTCTCCCTTAGAAAAGTAATCCACATCACTCTAAAATAGTCATCAATTAGCAACATGAAATATATGTCTCCCTGCAAACTTCTTATCCTAGTAGGACCACATAAGTTAGTATACACAAAATCTAACAATCTATTAGATGTATACAATTTTTCTCTTGAATGAGACTTTTGTTTGCTTTCCCAATTGACACTCTTTACACATCGAATTAGAAGGCTTCACAATCTTAGGAAAATCTCTAATATCTTGAGTAGAGCTTATCTTAATCATGGAATCAAAATTAACATGATACATTCTCCTATGCCATAACCAACTTTCATCAATCTGAGCAATCAAACAAATTTTCTCACAAGCATTTAAATGAAAGATGTTACCTTTAGTCTTATTTCCTAATGCAATCTCTATACCAGAGGCATTTAGAATCTTATATTTTTCATTCTTGAATTGTAAATCATATCCCTTATCAGCCATGTGTCCAACACTCAAAATATTATTTTTCAAACCTTCAACATATAAGACATAATCATTATTGTGTATGGTGAAAATGGATAACAATAATAACAATATTGAAAGGCTAAATGAATTCAATCACCAAACCCTCGCCTAACAACAACAAAGATCCACCATAACATATGAAGATTACCTAAGACAATGCAAATAAAACAAAATCACAAAGATTATACCATCACATGTCCAATAGGGTTTTGATCTCCATTCTTCCTATCTCCATTGATCTTGCTTGATATATTTGCTCTCAGATTTTTATATGCACAAGAGCTCAACAAAGAATGGAATGTGGTTGCAAGTAGGATCGTAGTGTAGTCAATTGCATAAAAGATCATTAGAATGCTTGATTAGCCTGATTCGTTAGGGTTTGATAATGAAGAAGGGATCTCCTTAAATAGAAGACACAATATGAAATGGAGGGATAAGATTGAGAGGTGTAAAAAGGAGGTCGGCTAGGATTAGAGGGTAGGTAAAAGAAATACCAAAATAATGAAAGGGGTAGGTAGTGTAGGAATTAAGAGATGAATGAGATATGTCATGGGTAGAAAAGGTTAATGAATTAATTAAATAAATAAAGATTTATTTAATTAATAGAAGAAGTAGGATCAATTAAATAAATAAAATATTTATTTAATTTAGGAAAAGGATAATTTAAATAAATAAATGTATTTATTTAAATGAGAAATAAGGCTAGAAGAGGATAAATGAATTAATTAAATAAATAAAGATTTATTTAATTAATAGAAGAATTAGGCTTAGATAATTAAATAAATAAAATATTTATTTAATTAGACATGACAATTTTGGGTGTCTACATTTTGCCCCTCTTTGAGACAATGCGGCTTGTCGCGTTGTTTCAAAGAAGATAAGATGAACTGATACAGAGTTGCCCCAAGATGGGAATGATATGCCCCCTCGAGAGATTGGATGAAAATGTCTGAAAAGATTGCAGACAATCTCTCGATAAGAAAGAAAGGCTAGAATGGATTGACCGAATAAAGTGACAAAGTCACGGGATAATGAAGACTGACTCGGGAAATGAAGGCGAGGGCTAGGGTAGGCTATAAGATAGACCACGGGCAAAAGACATCCTCATTGTCATCTACAGCATCACGAGATCAAAGTGCAGAGCGAGAAAAGAGCAAGAGCAGTCAGCAGCGATGGCTTTGGTTCACAGATTCGACTGCGTTCGCCGATTCCAGAGGCCAGCAGAGGCAGGAGAGCCAGTAAGTACCATCAAACCTCCTCGTATTTTGACGCATGTATTTTTGTCATTAATGCATGCTAGTTAGCAATAAATGCGCTTAGGAATAGGGTACAAAAAAAATGCAAAAATGTGCAACCGCGTCTGCGTCGGTGCCAGGCGCGTCTGTGTCCGCCAGGCGCATCTGTGTCGGTGCTAGGCGCGTCTACGTCTGGAACCGCGTTTGTGTCTAATGCGGGCGCGTCTGCGTCCTGAAGGGGCGTTTGTGTGCCAAAGTCGCGTTTGTGACAAATGTAGGCACGTTTATGTCAAACAGGCGCGTTTGTGTTGTTCAGGCGCGCTTGTGCAGTCTATAGGCGCGTTTGTGAGTTAGAAACGCGTTTGTGTCTGAAAATGCAAGGTTTTGGTCTTCTAGGTCAAATCGGCAGTTTTGTGATGAACATACGCTGTTGATTGGATAAGCTGCTGAGAGGATACACTCAACCAGGTCCTCTAGGAAGACTAGGATAGATCAAGGCACTTTGTGATGAACAGGGAGCACCAAGATAGAGTACTTTGTGATGAACAGGGAGTACCCAAAGTATGAGAAGCACTTTGTGATGAACAGGGAGTGCAAAATGTGAGTAACACTTTGTGATGAACAGGGAATGTCACACACGTAGTACTTTGTGATGAACAGGGAGCACTACTAGGATAGATAGCAACACTTTGTGATGAACAGTGAGTGTCATTAGAATAGATAACCATATGCATTTAGATAGCGAGTAGCATTTTGTGATGAACAGTAAATGCCACCATGACTGACATGATTGATTTGTTTGACTGCAGGAGTATTTGCCTATGCTAGAGTCACGGGAGAGATTCCTGTCCACACAGAGGTTGCGACCGGAGTTGTCTTTTCAGGATAGAGCTGCCATCGAGGAGATGGGTTTGAGACATGTATTGTATGTGCCTGAGTTTCGGGCAAACATGGGTTTGCTGACTGCGCTGGCGGAGAGATGGCACTCGGAGACGTGCACCTTCCATTTGCCGATGGGTGAGATGACAGTCACCTTTGAGGATGTCTACCGGATTCTGCGGATACCGATTGATGGAGAGCTGATTCCATATGATCGTGATGGAGACAGAGAGGCATTGAGACGGGTATTCCAGGATCCCGGACTAGAGATGAGAGCAGGGCATGTGGCATGGGATACCATGACTGCGACAGGGTTAGCTTTGCCAGCTGTGATTGGAGGAGCCATCAGTGGTTTCCTGTGTCCGGACAGGGCGACATGGGGGTTGGCAGTGGGCTGGGGAGGAGCACTGGAGACATTGGTTACACATCACACCAGATATGCATGGGGTCCATGTGTGTTGGCACACCTGTATTATGAGCTTCACCAGTTTGTCTACCATGGATCAGTGGGACTGGGTTGTGGAGTGACACTTCTGCAAGTTTGGGCATATGAGCATCTGCCTGTCACACGGCCGATACACTTCAGAGGCAGGGGTCATGGATGGAGTTTTGTTCATCTGTATGACATGATCACGTCACAGCCTCGGATTGGCAGGCTAGAGCACTAGAGGCGAGTGATAGATGACATTAACACAATCATCTGGAGGTCGTATCTGGGGTGCGAGGAGTGGGAGGATGATGCAGTGGAGCTGCCTTACACCTTCAGGAGCAGATATTTGATTGGGCGGATGCCCTATATACTGGAGAGGCAGCTGGTAGACAGGATTGGCCGACAGTTTGGCCGGATCCAGCGGATGCCACGAGGCTCGGGTATGTATGCCCGTACAGTTAGGGATCAGGCGCAGTTCAGGCCGCTGTTGTCATATGATCAGGCAGTTACACAGCTGGCAGAGATGGTGCCCCTACCTTGGGATATGTGGCCGGAGATTGAGAATGCAGGTATGGATGCAGAGTACTCGGCATACTGGGCAGAGCATCCGTTCCCACGGTTGACAGATCCAGGAGAGCTACTAGAGGGAGAGGTAGGAGGAGATGATGATGATGGTGGTGGAGGCGATGGGGTTAGAGGCCGACGGAGGCGGAGGGGAGTAGTTGGGGAGAGGAGGGTGGCACCTCGGAGGGAGGGTGGAAGACAGAAGATATGAACGTGAAAGAGCTTCTTGTGCGTTATCATCATTGAGCTTTATTATGGCAAGTAGGTTATGACAATCGAGGCATATGTTCGACCCAGAAAGTCATTGTACCTGTTTGCATGGAGATAAGACAGTCACAAACAAGGAATGCCCCAGTTCATACTAGACTCACAGTGTCCTCATATCCTTGGACAAGTCATAGCATTACTAAGAGACAATCCATAGACAGCAAACGCAAATAGGTGACGATACCCCATCCTCGCCTTTCTAGTCAAAGACATCCTGGAGATAGAATCTCTAGTCAAAGACATCCCGGAAAAGCTAAAAGACATGTCACCAAAAAAGATGAAATCAAAAGAAAACCAAGACTCGACACCAACATCCACTGTAGTCCTCAAGTTTAGTGTCTCTTGTCACTTGTATAAGTCATGTTTGATTATGGTCACAATGTTTACTTTCACAGAAAGGATAGATAGCACTGAACCATAATGTTGTCTGAGTCTGTCGAAAGATTTGATTTGTTGAAGCCCATTATTGCTGCTATGTCTTGTCTAAAACTGACTGAATCCATGAAACTGATACTTTATTGCGGAGAAGACGAAACTTTATTGCGGATCTGTGATGCCAATGTTGCTTTATTGCGGATTGTGCGCGGATAGACTTGAAGGAAGCTGGAAGAAACTGTACTCCTCGAAACATGTGATGTTCTCAGTTCCTCACCCATCACTAGACGCAGGATTTGCCTTAGCCACAGATAGGATCTGATTTATTATGAATGGAAAGGGAGGCGAAAAGGGAGGTTTATTATGAATGGCTAACCAATCTTGGGTAGATCAATAACAAGCCATGATGGGAATGGGTAAGTTTATTGTGGATGAATTGGTCGTGAGTGTGTGCAAAGTGAAAGGATGAAAGAGAATCCTGAAGGAGGGAGGAGCAATGTCTCTACGCATGGTGCTGGGAACCCAGTTTTCACCATGGTACTTGCCCAGGGGGCCACCGAAGTGGTTTTCACTGTTGGACGAAATTATTTCTCTTTACTTTTTTCGATTTTTCAATGTTTTTTGTGTCACAAGGCGCCTGTTTGCCAGGTTTTCACCAAGTAACGATTTTTTTTTTGTTTTATAATTTTTTTGTACTTTTTTATTTTTTTTTATTTTTTTGTGTTTTTGAATTAGGATACTCTGAAGAGCTATGTGTAAAACCTGCGAAGGTGCATGCTGTTGATAGGATCCTCCAAAGGTTCACCTTCTGTAGTAGAGAGCCGATATGCCCCAGAGCCATATACTGCTGTGATGATGTAAGGACCAAGCCAGTTTGGTTCAAACTTACCCTTCTTCTCTCTGTCTTGCTGATTCTTGGGGTTTTCTCTGAGAACCAAGTCACCTACCTCAAATGTGCGAGGCTTGACCTTGTGATTGTAGCTGCGACTCATTCGTTGTTGGTAAGCCTTGAGATGATTAAAAGCAATTTGTCTCCGTTCATCCAATAATTCCAGTTCTTGTAAGCGAGAGACCCTAGAATCTTCATCAGTGATGATGTTTTGCAAAGAGACCCGTAAAGAGGGTAACTCGACCTCAATAGGCAAGATGGCTTCATAACCATAGACTAGTGAATAGAGTGTAGCTCCTGTAGGTGCACGGACGCTTGTGCGGTAGGCCCAGAGTGCAAGATTGAGTTGGATATGCCAATTACAGCCAGCGTCGTCGACTGTCTTCTTGAGGATTTTAAGAATTGTTTTATTAGACGCCTCAGCTTGGCCATTACCTTGGGGGTAATATGGTGTGGAGAAACGATGGGAAATATGGAAGCGGTCACAGAGTTCACGAACATCCTGATTTTTGAAGGGACACCCGTTATCAGTAATAATGGACTTAGGAATACCATATCGGCAAATGATATAGTTAAGGATGAAAGTAGCAATTTGTTTTCCAGTGACTTGTGTGAGAGGCACGGCTTCAATCCATTTTGTGAAATACTCTGTGGCAGTGATAATGAATTTATGACCATTGGAAGAAGGAGGGTGAATCTTGCCTATGAGATCGAGTCCCCACTGACAAAAGGGCCAAGGAGACGCAAGTGGTTGTAGTTCTTGTGCCGGCGCATGTATGAGGTCTCCATGAATTTGACATTGCTTACATTTCTTGACAAACTGATATGAGTCTTTTTCCATATTGGGCCAATAATATCCAGTCCTGATGAGTTTCTTGGCCAAGGTAGGACCACTAGCATGTGGACCACATATCCCTTCATGCACTTCACGTAACGCAATCTGAGCTTCGTCGCTTTCTAGACATCTAAGAAGAGTGCCATCTAGACCTTGTCGGTATAGGATATCAGCTAAAATGACATATCGAGAGGATTGGCGAATGAAAGTGCGGCGTTGGTTGTTTGATAGATCAGGAGGTAGGGTATTGTCGCGAAGGTATGTGAAGATGGAGCCATATAACTGGGATTCAGGACCAACAACGCATATCATCTCAGTAGGCATTATCTCATATGAAGGAACCAACAGGTTGTCTACCAAGAACTCATAGCAGGTTTCATTTTGAGGTAAATCAATTAGTGAAGCAATTGTAGCCATGGCATCTGCGGCACAATTTTTCTCTCTTGGTATCTGCTCAAAGTCTATCTTTGTAAAGTGCTATTTCAGATTATCCACCATTTGTTTATAAGGAAGTAATTTTTCATCTTTTGTTTGGTAATCATCAGTTGCTTGACGGATAACAAGTTGGGAGTCTCCAAAAACGCGAAGTTCCTGGATCTTCCATTGAACTGCAATTCGTAATCCTATTGTTAATGCCTCATATTCCGCTATATTGTTGGTGCAAGGAAATGATAAGCGGTATGATTTTGGTATAGAATCGCCTTGAGGAGTTATAAAGAGAATACCAGCTCCTGCCCCATGCTGTGTGTATGAGCCATCAAAGTACAGTTGCCATGGCTTTGCACGTGACACTGTTAAAATGGATTCATCTGGAAATTCTGAATTTAAAGGAACATCATCTATCATGGGAGCATCTGCTAATTGATCTACGATGGCTTGTCCTTTTATTGCTTTTCTGTCCACATACTCGATGTCGAATTCACTCAATATCATTACCCATTTGGCCAGCCGCCCAGTAAGTGTAGCTTTGTTGAGAAGGTACTTTAATGGATCAATTCTTGCAATCAACTTAGTCTTGTGAGTGAGCATATAATGTCGTAATTTCTGTGAAGCAAAACCACGGCGAGACATGCACGCTCGATTGGTGTGTAGTTAAACTCGTATCCCACCAATGTGTGAATGATATAGTATACTGCTTTTTCCTTGTCGTCAGCAATTTGTTGCGCTAAGAGTGCCCCTAGTGCTATTGGAGTAGCTGAAATGTATAGTAACAGCGGTTGATCTGGAACTGGTGGCATCAGAACTGGTGGATTTAGGAGATAGTCTTTGAGCGTCTGGAAATCCTGTTGACAGTTATCATCCCATTTGAATTTGATGTTTTTATGTAGCAAGAGTTGAAAAGGATTGCACTTATCCGCCAGTTGTGCTATGAATCTTCGTATGGACTGGAGTCTACCTTGTAAGGATCGAAGTTGACTGATATTTCTTGGGGGTTGCATTTCCAAGATAGCTTTGACTTTTGCTGGATCCGCTTCAATTCTTCTTTTGGACACGATGAATCCTAGGAGCTTCCGGGAGGTTACTCCAAAGACACATTTCTTAGGGTTTAATCTTACTTTGTATTTTTCCAACCGATCAAAGGCAACTGAAAGTATGTCCAAATGTGTATTTCTGTCTATTGATTTGACCAAGAGATCGTCAACATAATCTTCCACAATTACATGCATGAGATCATGAAAGATAGTGGTCATCGCTCTTTGATATGTAGCACCTGCATTTTTCAGCCCAAAGGGCATGACATTCCAACAGAAAGTTCCCCACGGATAAGTAAATGATGTTTTATGTTGATCCTCGGGTGCAATTCTTATCTGATTATAGCCAGAGAATCCATCCATTAATGATAGCATTTCATGACCTGTTGTGAGATCAACAATCAAGTCAATGTTTGGTAATGGGAAGTCATCCTTTGGACAAGCTTTGTTGATGTCTCTGAAATCTGTGCAAATTCTAATGCTGCGATCTGGTTTACTGACAGGGACCAAATTGGAGATCCATTCGGGGTAATCAATTGGGCGTATGAATCCGACATCGAGTACTTTCTCAAGCTCTGCTTTGACTAGTAATGCCACTTGTGGATGCATTTTCCTTAATTTCTGTTTCACTGGCTTTGCCCCCAGTTTGACTGTCAAATGATGCATTACCAAATCCGGATCCAGTCCAGGCATATCAGCGTATGACCATGCAAAGTTGATTTGTCGTTCTTTGAAGAAGCTTATGAATTTTGATCTTTTGGACTCTGTTAATGATTGAGCCAGGAATATGTTGTGTGGAACCTCTTCTGTACCAATGTTTGTTTTGATAGTCTCCTCTACCAACATGGATGATTTTTCCTCATATGATGATGGGAGAATGTCAAGCCTTCCATCTTCGGGTGCCTCAGAGAGGTTTTCGCCCTTAGATACATCCTTTCTTTTTACTTTTTTGGGGTTAGATAGCACCACAGTGTGGTTTTCCCCATAAGACCCTTGATTTGTTCTTATTTTCACATTTTTGCAACTGGAAGGTCCGACACCCTCACCAAAATATGCCATGTTGTTGAGTTCTATGGTGTATCCTGCTTTGTGGTCCCCAAGGGGAAGATCATCTCGTATGCCAAGATAGTCAATAATAGCTTCGTCATTCTGAAATGTGTCAAATTGTGCTGGTCCTTCATAATCCCAGTCAATGAGTTGGTGGTGAACAAGGGGAAGGCCTTTAATGTTTTCAGAGTTTGCAGGGCTGAGAGTGAAGATATGGTTATATTCGGGTATATCGAGGCAATCGTCGAGGTCATCAATGGCACTCTCCTCGTCAGTTTCGATCGCAAGCGAATCCAAATTGTCGTTACTAGTAGCGCCTTCCGGGACAGGTGTCCTCATCCTATGTGATTTCAACCTAGAACCTTGAGACGAAGACTGTGCGGAATCCTTATGGGTTGTTTCTTGACCAACTCTGACCTTTTTATAAAATTCCTCTTCTTCTGTGGGTTCATCTGGCTCTCTGAATATCTCGGTGAGCTCGTAGTCACTGGAGGATTTGTCTGAACCCCATTCCCATTCGTTGGAATCTGTGGAATAGCAATCTTCTTGTTGAACTTTGGCAACTTTGATTTGTGATGCCTCTTCTATCCTTTTTGTGTGGATCTTGGAAGTCAGAAAACCAAGTCCCTTTGAGCGTTCTCTTCTTATAGTCAATTCAGGTTGTAGGGGTTCCATGACGCCTTCTTTGCGTAACCCAAGAGGGCTTTTTCCATCATACCCGAATTTTTGTAGAATCTTGAAGCCTTTGCCATATTTCTCACAAGGTATATTGATCTGATCATGTGTGTCATCTTCAATGTCTTTATAGAGCATTTTGTATAAATCTTCCTCTTCCAGTTCACCCCATCTTTGAAAGGTAGTAGGATCCCATTTGAGCGTCATGATGAATGTTTGCTTGTTAGGATGTGGCCTTCCAAATTCTTTTGGAGAGCTCATGACTTGTCGTAAATACATGGTCTGATTTAAAGTGTATCTCCCATGCCTTTGTCCTGAAATCTGCCTTTAAGTTCACCTTGTTTTGATGTCGAAGGTTTTAATGACTCAGGGTCAATGTATGCCGAAGAAGGAACAGCTTCACGATTACTGGGAATGATGGTCTCCGTATGTGATCTCAGGTTATTGCAATATATGAACGGATTAGGATCACCATTAACTGTTACCTCGACTCCATTATGAGGAAACTTAATGCATTGGTGATATGTCGATGGGACTGCCCTCATTTCATGAATCCAAGGACGTCCTAGCAATATATTATAAGTGAGATCTAAATCCAGGACCTGACAAACCACATCCTTTGTAACTGGCCCAATTCTTAGAGGTAAGGTGACCGTGCCCTTGGATGAGCGTTCTTCATCATCGTATGCCTTGATGGTGATTTGATTTTTTGAATTCACAGCTTTATCGGAATATCCCAATTGTTTAATGGTGCTCAATGTACAAATGTTTAGACCAGCTCCTCCATCTATCAGGACTCGCTTTATTCGATGCTTGTGTATGAAGGCTTCAATATGTAATGGTGCATTATGTGGCTGACTTATGGAGGCGTCATCAGCTTCTGTGAATGTAAGGGAATGTGGAATGGATAGGTATCCCACCATGGCTTGAAACTGGTCCACGTTTAGATCAGTAGGAACGGCGGTGTCTCTCAAGATTTTGTCAACAATAGCTTTATGAGCGGGGGATATGCGTAAGAGCTCAAGGATGGAGATGAGCGCAAGTGTCCTCCCTAACTGTTCTACAACGTCATACTCAGGTTTGGTAGATGAAAAAGTAGTGTTTTTAGTTGAAGCACCTGGCAAAGTAATTTTACCTCGACGAGTTGTAACATGACATTCAGAGGTAGGCTCAGAAGAAGATCCAACACCTCTTAGGACAATCTTGGGTCTCTGAGGAGGATTCTCAGGATTTTTGTTCTTGATGGTAATAGTAGAGATATGATTATCCATTGAGATGTGATTGATAGTTGAGTCATAGTTGTAAGGTGCTCTAGTATAGTTGGCCTGATCATCTGTGACTTGGGCTTTTCCTTTGTCATGCTTTGGGAATGGTTCCTTAAACATCTCATGTTCTTGATTAGACGAATGTCCCTCAATCTCAATGTCACCTCTATCAATGAGATCTTGCACGATATTCTTCAATCGATGGCAATTTCCTATCTTATGACCCTTGCTCCTATGAAACTCACAATACTCATCATCATTCCACCAATTTGGTTTGACCTTTGGTTCATATGGAGGAAAATCTGGAACTATGATCACTTTGTTTGCCACTAGCTTTTTGAAGACTGACTCAAGTGGTTCTCCCAATGGGGTGTACTTCCTTCATGGTCTAGAAGTTGTTTGAGTATTCACTTGATTGTTTGTAGAACTTGATCCCGAAAAGATGAATTTGGGTCACACTGTGTTGGCATCAACAACACCATCATTGACTGTGTTATTGTTTTTATTCCAAAATCTTGGCTTGTCTTTTCCTTTAAAGTCATCTTTGTTTTCCTTGAATAGCTTGATGACTCCTTGTTCAATTAGGACCTTTTCTGTTGCTAAGCCCTTTTCAATAACATCCTTGAAGGTGGACAAACAAGCTTTCCTTAGATCATAGCCAATATCCTTGTTAACGTTTTGAGTGAACATTTCTACCATTTGTTTTTGGGGAATTTCACAAGAGCATCTGCTGGCTAGATTTCTCCATCTTTGTAAAAATGACGCAAAAGATTCTCCCTCCTTTTGCTTAGTATTGCACAAAGTAGTGACTGAGATATCTATTTCTATGTTGTAAGAGAAATGTTGAATAAATGCCTCTGCTAAGTCACCCCATGACTTAATACCAGGAGGTAATTGAGAGAACCATTCTATAGCTTGATCGCCTAAGCTTTGCGGGAATAACCTCATCAAATATGTTTCTTCTGCCGCTACCTCTATGCAAGCTGTGAAAAATTGTCATATGTGTGCCTTGGGGTCTCCTTTTCCTCTATACTTGTCAAATTTGGGCGTCACAAAGTGTGCCGGAAATGGAGGCATTGGAATGCTCTTATCAAATGGATAAGGACATATGTCTCTCATAGTGTATGTTGGTTTTGGTGTACTCATGTCCTCCATTTTCTTTTGTAAATCTCTGATTTGTTGCTCCAAATTATTCTTAGGTGGCGATCGATTTCTTGTAGCATACCCCATGTTTGGGACACCAATTTGAGGAGGAGCTTGTTGCATGTATGGATGATATTGATCATAAACATGTTCATATGGAGGAGGTTTATATTGATGCGGCATATAGGGAGCACTTGGTATAGCTTCATGTTGAGGAACCCCATATCTATTTTATGCATATATACCATATTCTATAGGCACGTCATGTTCTATTGTGTTGCCCCCAAATTTGACATGAGGTTTCCTTGTGTCCAAATTTTGAGCATGCCTTTGAGTGTCCACTTGTTTTGATTGATCCATAGCTTGAGCATGTGATTGAGCATCTCTATCTGCATAAGGCTTCCATAATGGTCTTCGAAGGTAAGTATCATATGTTTGACCATGTGTATGTGGAACTTCTGGTTTTTGAAGCAAAGCTGATGGTGATTCAGGTACCATATGCAGTCCTCTATTTCCTCCACTATTGGGTCTCCTTTGATCCATGTTGGAGTGAGTTTGTTGCGAGGGTCGGTTTTCCATAAGTTGAGACATGTCAAAGTCATGAGGTATTTTAGCTCCACTTTGTGCCATCATGTGTAAGAAGTATTGTCTATCCCTCTTCATTATCTCTTCAACCAATCTATTGAAATGAGGATTCATTATGGATTCTTCTACATCTATTGATTGTATTGAAAAGTTGTCCACATTATCATTGTGTGTAGCCTTGTTGTTTGTAGTGTCTGTGTTTTCCACATTTGGAATGTGTCTATAAACATCCATGTCAGGCAGTGTAGTGTGCTCAGGATTGAAAAATAAATCATTGTCATACTCATAAGAACTCATGTTGGTGGACTCTTGAGCTTCTTTAGCTTTTCTCCTAGATTTTTGAAGACAGGTTTCAACCATGAACTAGGTGTTTGACCAAGATGTGTAAGATTAGATGAAAAATGGAAAGAGTATGGAAGACCAAGAGTTGTATGGAGCGTAAATGAATCTGAAGTTTACTTGCAATGTCCAAAGTGTAAGACCAAGTATGTAAGTAGTAGAGTAGGTGTGACTTCCAAAGAGAGGATAGTTTCTCTTGATGAGGTAAGTTGACCTTGACTCTAAGTAAAACCAAATGAGACCCAAAGGTAAGAAACCTTGATGAGGGACCACTTAGCAAAGTGTAGTTGTAGTATGTTGACAAAGTATGATGAGGACAAGCAAGTGACCTTTTGACTCAAGTTTAGACAAGTATGCATGTAAAATGAGATGTGAAGCAATGATGGACTGTATGAGACCCAGAGACAGGTTGAATGCTAGATGAAACCTGAAGAAACAACCTAGGAAGCTCAAGTATTCCGAAACTGATTTCTCTTGTTTGTTGGACTCTGAAATTTTTTTCTTGCAATTTTGAACACAGACGCGCCTGTATACTTCACAGACGCGGTTTCCAGACATAGACGCTACTATGTTTAACCCAGACGCGCTTCTGCGATTTTCTTGTTTATGTTTGCTGGACTGTAAAGTTTTTGCAATTCTGGACACAGACGCGACTGTATACTTCACAGACGCGATTCCCAGACACAGATGTGTTTCTGTTCGACACAGACGCTTCTAGACACACAGACGCTATTATGCCCTTCACAAACGCGCTTAGATTACTCAGACGCGGTTAAAACAGACACAGACGCGTTTCTGTAAACTTCGTGCAATTTTTCCAATCTGTGAAATTGTTTTGTTGTGACCAAATCTGACTGTTTGACTGTTTTTCGTGACAAGAGGACACAATGTTGATGAGGACTCAATGTTTGCTAGTGTTTAGACTCCAAAATGACTCCAAGAAAAGTGTGTTGTTTGATGTAAAATTGTTTTGCATACACTTGAAGACACAAAAGACACAATGTTTTGTTGTTTGGTCTTGATTGTTTTGAATGTTTAACATAAGTCAAGCACAATTCTTATGGCTGGCCAAGACAATAGTTGTTGATCCCACATGGGGTTTTACCCCCGAGGCTACGCTATTCAGAGCGGATACTTAGATGCTTGACCTCACTGGCTCCACCCTCGGCACTCACTTCTCGGGTCAGCCAAGCATCAGTCCCCATGAAAACTCCCCATGGCGAACTTTGTATCTCTACTGAAAACCGTATGTGTGTGGGCCGCTACCAGAGGTTCGACCTCCTGCCCCAACAACTAGAAGGATTTGGGCTTCTAAAACAAAAAAGTGCTAGTAAGGGCATCCGCTCGTGTGGCCATACATGCGGCACTTTCAGCTCTGTAAATACAGAAGGCTCCCAGCCGGTAGGGGTTACGCCCTACAAATGATCAAATAAATTTGATCAAACGGGTTTATGGGGAGACATAGTGTCGGTATGAACTAATCAACACACGTTATTCATAGTTTTCACCATGAATACATTTGATTATAGTGGTTCGGATGAGGTGGGTTTTCCTCGCTACCACTTGGGTCGTCCTCTTCTCACTAGTAGTCCTAATGACCACATGGGAAGACAGGCCCTCTAAAGATTAAACAAAAAGAGCCTATTGCTCAAGACACAAAAGACAATGATTCAATTTTAGTGCACCAATTGAAGTGTTTGCTAATCTATGAAAACAAGGCACACAACAAAATTTCAAAACCCTAGCCAAGGACCTGCAACAAAATTTGTTAGTAGTTTGGGTTTTTTCAAATGATCACCCCCTCCTGCAAGCACACAAGTTAGGTGAATTTTTAAAAACCCAAAAGACTTTGTGAAAGAGGGGCCTTCAACAAAAACGTTTTTGCTTCCAAAACAAGCTGCACAAACTTGGTTAGCTAGATCTGCAAGGGTTAGTCCAAAAATAAATCAGATCTGAAACCCTAAACATGAAATCCGAAAACTGAATCAATGAAAATTTGAAAATTTTGAAACAGTAAAAACACAAACGCTGTTATACCAGACACAGACGCGTCTGTATGACACAGGCGCGGTTCTGTGATGCACAGACGCGGCCAAAACACACAGACGCCCATCTCGGACACAGACGCAATCAGAAGTAACGCAGACGCGATTATGTAACACAGACGCCCCTGTTTGAGACCTGCAAAACAAAATTTGTTGAAAACACAGACGCGATTCCCGCCTCCGCAGACGCTCCTGAAACTCAGAGACGCGATCCGAACACTCGCAGACGCGGAAATACCTAAAATGTCGCTGAAAAAAAAAATGTCCAATCTGCAACTTCAAAAACGCAAAATCTGCAACAAAAAGGTTAAATGCAAAGGGACAAGAGTCCCACCGGGCGTGCCAAAATGTTTATGGTGAAAATGGATAACAATAATAACAATATTGAAAGGCTAAATGAATTCAACCACCAAACCCTAGCCTAACAACAACAAAGATCCTCCATAACATATGAAGATTACCTAAGACAATGCAAATAAAACAAAATCACAAAGATTATACCATCACATGTCCAATAGGGTTTTGATCTCCATTCTTCCTATCTCCATTGATCTTGCTTGATATATTTGCTCTCAGATTTTTATATGCACAAGAGCTCAACAAAGAACGAAATGTGGTTGCAAGTAGGATCGTAGTGTAGTCAATTGCATAAAAGATCATTAGAATGCTTGATTAGCCTGATTCGTTAGGGTTTGATAATGAAGAAGGGATCTCCTTAAATAGAAGACACAATATGAAATGGAGGGATAAGATTGAGAGGTGTAAAAAGGAGGTCGGCTAGGATTAGAGGGTAGGTAAAAGAAATACCAAAATAATGAAAGGGGTAGGTAGTGTAGGAATTAAGAGATGAATGACATGTGTCATGGGTAGAAAAGGTTAATGAATTCATTAAATAAATAAAGATTTATTCAATTAATAGAAGAAGTAGGATCAATTAAATAAATAAAATATTTATTTAATTTAGGAAAAGGATAATTTAAATAAATAAATGTATTTATTTAAATGAGAAATAAGGCTAGAAGAGGATAAATGAATTAATTAAATAAATAAAGATTTATTTAATTAATAGAAGAATTAGGCTTAGATAATTAAATAAATAAAATATTTATTTAATTAGACATGACAATTTTGGGTGTCTACAATTATTATTCTTACCATCAAGAGAAATAGAACCTCTACCATGGATCACACAAGCTTTGTCGTCTCTAAATCTCGCTAAACCAGCATCATACCTTTCCATATTCCTAGATTTTCTTTTATCACCGATCATATGATGATTCATCTTTTTCTTCAATCTTGGCACCCAGGGCTTTCTCGTCAATAATGCAGCTTGTAGAATCAGTAGGTACCAGATTATCTTCCTTGATAGAAATGAATACAATTTCATCTTCAGAATTTCCTTTCTCAAACTCATCATCTGTCACACCTTCATCAACAACATAATAACATTTCTTCTGATATTTGTAGTTTTTATTAGGCTTGTAAGGCTTATCATACTTCTCGTGTCTATCATACTTGTCATACTTATCATGCTTATCATACTTAGACATTATTTCAGGACACCTAGAAGAAAAATGACCCATCTTATTACATGAAAAGCATTTCAAAGGTAACTTCCCATCATACTTAACAGCTCCCTTAGGCAATCTCCAAGCAATAAGTGCTTCAATCTCATCCAATTCTCTTTCTTTCTCCTCCATCTCTCTCCTTTCTCTTTCATATCTAGAAACCCTAGATGAACTCTCTCCCGGATCATACTTCTTCTTCTCAGATACAGAGGCTTTAAATGCAGTCTCAGTCTTGCCATGTGATTCTCCAAGTTCACTCAATTCAAAAGCAACAAGCTTTCCAACTAGCATGTCTCTTGGCATAGTGGTCACAGTCTGGATCTCATCAATAGAAACAACTTTATGTTTATAAGCAAGAGGCAAAGATCTCAACACTTTAGCCACAATCTCATTTTCTTCAAGGACTCCACGGGCACATCTAATGTTCAAGACAAGTTCATTCACCTTATCCATAAAGGAGGAAATATTCTCATCTTCACTCATTCTCAGTAGCTCATACTTTCCTTTCAAACTCTGCAACTTAGCAACTTTTACATGCTTATCTCCTTCATACAAGGTCTCTAACTTCACCCAAATCTCATGAGCCATCTGCAGTCCCATCACATTAGTCATCTCTGAATTTGTTAGGGCACTCAACAATGCTTCTTTAGCTCTTATGTTACGTTCAACATCCTTGATCTCATTTGCAGTAACAGGACCATTGTGAGGAACATTGTAAACATTCTTTGTAATCTTCTAGTAATCTTCTCCAAGGCATTTCAGGTGACACTCCATCCGGTCATTCAATATAGTGTAGTTACTTCCATCAAATCTTGGACTCTCCTTGAAAACAACAATTCCATTGCCATCTCGAATCTCCTCAAGTACTCAAGCTTCTTTCAGAGTATCTAGCTCTGATACCAATTATTGGCAACAACAATGAAGAAGGAAAACCGAGAGGGTGGGGGGGGTGAACCAGTTTTCCCCAGATTAGACAAATTAAGCACAACTTCAAATCTGATCAGCAATAACAAATGCAATGATAAACACAATAACAACACCACACATAACATAAATATTTTTGATGTGGAAAACTCGGTTAAGGGAAAACCCACGATAGGAACGTACCCACAATAAGATGATACTCTGCAGTAGTATAAGAAAATGTAACAATGGGGAATGCACATGTATTTAGGCACACTGTCTAGAGCTCACTGCTCAAAACATCAAAAGGGCTACAATCCAGGGAAGGCTCACTGCCTTACAAAGATTGGACAACAATCTGAATTTACATGAACTGAAGGAATAGCATCTCCAAATGCCTGATCACAGTTACGGTTAAGCTCATTGTCTGCTCTGCAACACTTTACACTTCTCAAAGATCACTTTTCTAAGCTTGCACATACAACACTCTCTGATAATCCACACCAATGCAAACACAATGTAGAAACCAACTAACATGACAACTCCATCAATTTATACAAATCATCAACCTTGATCACAAGGTTGACTCAACCCAATAAGACCTAATTACTAAATAACATCACAAGCTACATAAACCAATCACTGGACCAATATAATGTCAAGGATGGCATAGCATGGACCCAAAACAAATCCTCGAACACGCAACACCACTGAATATCACACCAAGATCAATTGCAACATGCTATAGCACCGAATGTGTTGCATAATACGAAGAATGCTACTAGACCAATAAAAGTATCAATACCGTGCACAATTATCAATGTGGATCATCAACATAAATAGGACATGATTAGGAAATACTAACAAACACATTAGAACCATCCACAACAGCCGCACCAACACCACTTATCAGAATCTCACTGAACAACACACTGATACTCAAGAACACTCAAGAGAAGCAAAAAAATCTTAGAAAGATAAATTGTGGAGCACCAAATCACAAACCATTTGAATTGAAGATACACAAGAACATCCCAAACACTCTCCCAAATCCGGAACTCAAGATATGATCACATCGGAGCACAACAAATCAAATAACATACCCTTCCAACTACGGAATAGAAAAACCAATCCTCAAACCGGATCAAATGACATGATCAAATAAACTTTTGGAATACTAAAATCAATAAAGAATGAAGTATATCTAGTTGATTCAGCATATCAAACCAATAAATCAACCAAATCAATCTCTTTGCAACACCAAAATACCAAAACATAGTAATATGCAGGAATATGTTGACATCAATGACAACAACACATCCCAACAACTCTAATATCCAACAATGTCGAACCCAAAGATAATATAGAAAAACATATTATGAGATACCAAACACATTCGGGGAAACCAGGAAAACTTCAACTGCACAATATGCCTAAATTGAACACTCCTAACACATCATACCACAACCAAACTTAATCCAGACCTAAGGATTTGACATCAATGACAACACATGAAGAAATGCTAACACCTTGTATAACTTTCTAGTGCGGCAGATTTGAAGAAAGATGTTTATAGCAACGACAGAGCTCAATTGGTTCATACTTAAGTTGAATCTACTCAATAACCAAAAGGAGAAGATAAAGAAACAATTTAGTTTTCTAAGAGATGGTGTTGACCTAAATCTCACTAGTGTGGTGAAGTTACTTTCAAAAGACTCTCAGAACTTAGAATGGTTAATTATGTTTTTGGATAGTTGCAAAGAGGCAAAATATTTTCTATTGAAGATTGAATGTCAATGTGTATTGTTGCCCTTTGTGGGAGAAGAATGAAAAACCACCTAGTTGCATCTTAAGATTATTCATAAAAGCATCATGCCTTCTTATCTACAAGGTGCTTGAGTTTTTGTCAGTAAGACAATTATGCTCTTATATATATATATATATATGCGGATATGTAGATGGTGTTTTGGGGTACAATTTTGGTTGCATTTAAATTTTGAGGAGTTGTTGTAGATATGGGAAACAATGTTGACGTTTTGTAGTTAGTTTAGAGGAGATGCCCTTTGTCTTCGATGTCAAAGGGGCAATGAGTTTGAAATTGGCACAAGTGTTACCATCAATGACAAAATTGTTGATCTAGATATGTATAATAGTGATATGTTTGGTTCAGATGTAATCTGGTGTAGTACAATTATAGTGGATTAATTCAATGTCATGCAAATGGTTGGTGCCCAATTAGAGTCACTTCAGATGGTATATCAAGTTTATATATAGCTTTTTTGGAGCTTTGAAGATGATCTTAGTGGTCCGTAGTTGGTTTCATGTCAATTTGAGTTCAGGTTTGTATATAGTGATAGAGTGACACTGTACAAGAATGTGTTGCATTCCTTTCCCTTCAGTTATTTGGTGGTGTGTCTCAATGATTTGTATTTGTTGATATTAGGTGATGCCATGATGAGCATCTACAAGTGTTTTTGGTGGTCCACATTGTATTTTGAGTAAGTTGTGTTTGTGTGCCTTCATTGTTTTATCATTTACAATTAACCTACAATAATTTGATTTGTGTGGTAGTGGGAGGATCTATAGGCATTGATTTGGGATGGACAAGAAGGTATGCTGACATGGCGTGATTCCTAACATGTTTCATTTTACCTTCTACACTGCATTGAAGATTGTTTTTGGGCCAACCTTTTTAATCCCGCATGTTACATATAATTAGGTAGACCTAATTGATGTTGCTTTGGTTGTGAAAGGTATAAAAATAATTAAGTCATTTTGTAGATGCTAGTATGAGTTGTGTGTGTTGTGCAAAGTATATATGAAGTTGTGCAAATGTTTGCAAATATAGTAGAGCAATAATGAAGGCAATTTTAGATGTGTTTTAAATGTGAACTATAATTTGCATATTACTGAATGTAGTTGCCTGCAATTCAATCCTATTGATGTTTCTCTTTCATATGTAATGTATCTTTCCCTAAAGAATTGATATTCAATGTTTTCAAGTCTTTGTATCTTTCTTTGAGGTTGTGCGTCTCATTCTTGCAAGTCCACTTCAGGGGCAGTGAGCTCTTTGGCCTTGAGCCTCAACATTGTAACCTATTTTTTATATAGTGGGATAGTTCTCATTGTGGTTTTTCTATCATTGGGTTTTCCACGTAAAATATTAGTGTTCATTTGTGATTTATTTTGTGTTTTTTAGTTCTTTATTTCTACATGTGGTAATTGAATGAATGATAATTGAGTGGTTAACATAGTTAATTTTTAATATATGTTGATTCACCCCCCTCATAGCATCCGAAAGTGTTAAATAGAAAGGAGACATTGATAATATAACACATATTAAATGTACCAAACATAGAGATTGAAGCAGCCTAACATGACCGAAAAAATGTATACATACTCCTTAAAATGAATGTATGACGACATGTATCTCAATAACTATGGTTTCCTACCTAAAAGAGGCCATAAGAATTTTGAGGAAATCCTTTCAAATCTAAGATTAGTTTGGGACCAATTTATCAAAAATGTGATATTGGAGGTTACTTGAAGGAGAATTATTTAAGAAAGATGGGTTTGTAGATGAAGAATTGGAATTGGTTGACTAAGAGTAGTGGAGCATACAATTTAAGAAGGATGGTGTTTATATAATAGGATTTTATTGCAATTGTGTGGAAGAAACTAGTGAGGAGAAATGTATAAGGCTCTTCCTTTGTGGGAGTCAATGCATAATGTAAATAATACCCTAGGTGGTTGGGAGTGAATTTGGTGGAAAGGGGCATTGCCCATGATGGGTTGATTTATAAACACTACTTTTCACCAATCATTCAAGTACTTGGATCTAGAGAGTGTGGCTAGCACATTGGAGATCACTTGGTGTTGGCTTATAATTGGCCTTCTAATTCAACATGCTATATAAAATCAATGAAGGTATTTTTTCTAGGTTGTTGGCTGGAACCTTTGATTTGGACAAGGAAGAATGGAAAAATGAGGTCTACATGAACAAAGTTTAGGATGGGAGAAGAGAAAGAGGACTTATCTGAATTCCTCCAACTTATTGAAGCAATCCTAGATTTGTTTTCTCAAGTAGAAATTAATAGGGTTTTAGATTATGGTGCTAGCATTAGGTTCTTCTCACACCATTTTCCATAATGTAATCTTGTTAATGGATCTACCCTTATCCGGTAGTGCTTACTTTACACACACACACACACACACACAAACTAATAATTATAAAAATTAATAAATAGGGTGAACACATGCAAAAAACACACACAAACTAATAATTACAAAAACTAATAAATAGGGTAAACACATGCAAAAATATGTTATATTTTTTATCAAAAATTAAGACTACTTATTGTGCTCTTAAAAATTGACCCTCCTAGTCTAAACTATTTGAAAAAATAGTTGTTTAAAAATTATATTTTAAAAGATAAAATGTCAAATCATTTGTTGAATTCAAGTTTTGTTAATTTGAAAAAATGTGGACAATTTTGACCCTTTTAACGCCCCTCATTTTCATACACTTAATTTTCTTTTATACCAAATTGTGAATTTTTTTAGATATTTTAATTATCATCTTCAATGTAGAAAAATAATGTATTGTGAATATAAGGGAAATTTCAATTTCCTTTTACCTCAATTACAAAATTCATTTTTCCCCTTTGCTTAAATTTTAGGCACATGATGATAAGGTGGCTATGGAGTTTTAATACCTCTAGGAAATTCTCACTTAGTGAGAGAGTTTGTATTGAGCTATTAGTTATATTCCTATTCATAGATCTCCTTAGGGTCCATGATTTCCTATTTTCAAATGAAGTAGATAATCTTAAAACTACAATTGTATCTCATTTCCTCATTTTCAGCTAACAAGACAAACTCCATCATCATGTTCAAATTCCATTGGGGGATTTTAGTTGATTCTCTCTTTTCATGTATGGCATGAATAATTCCACTATTGTGCCTCTCCCACTTAGTTGAGTAGTTTTTGTGCATCATACTATCTTGCTCTCAAATTGGCGGTGTAGATTTTTATTTTCCCTTGAGTGAATCCTTTGAATAGGTCCATCTCTACCTTGAGACAATCTACTCCCTCTTCCCTCTATTGTGATTATGTATGCTTAGCTAAATAGATTTTGTTGTCTTTAAATCTTCTATAACAACGTTTTCCTAAATTTCAATGGGTCATGTATACTAACTAGCCACATTTCATTATAAACTTTTTTAAATATATTCTAACAATTTTAATATTAATATATGTATTGAGAAAAATTTTAAAAAGTAAAATAAAATCTACTTTAATCGACATTATGGTTAATAATTTAAATGTGAGGAAGAAAATGACTATAATTATCTAATATTTAATATTGATGTGATGAAGATACAATCAATATTATAATATTAAGTTAAATTTATATTAGATGTGTGAAATTTATATATTTTTATAAACAAACAACCAAATCCGATTAATAAAATTATCAAAAAATATTTTATTTAAACACTAAAACTTATTGTTTTTTAATAAATAATTGTATTGATAACACTTCAAAGTAAAAATCTATAATAAATATAATTAGAGATTAAAAGTAATCTTAATTAATAAATAAAAATATTGAATTCAACCATATGTTTCTCTTTCTACCATTTCAACTTTGGCATGACATTTGAGTTATCTTAGCATTTGTAGGCAATAGACGATTGATCATCAATTGATAGGTGATGTTGAAGCAAGAAAGTTTTTGATGGTATAACACACAATTGACATCACTTCAAAACCAATAATGCACTTTTTGCATCTACTTGTTACCTGTCTTACCAAAAGCTTCATGCCAAAAGTTGCTAGAGGTTAGAGAAGAGTGTGCATGGTAAAGGTTAAAGATTAAAGAAGAATGAGACTGATAACATCTCTCAATTTACGGTAGGTGTTCAAGAGTTGTATTAGCCCGTGTGATGGAAAGTTTGAAACCGCTCGTGCATGATTCTCCCGCATGTTCGCCTGCAAGCCCCCCTGGTGGTGATCGCCCCGCTGATTTGGATAGGAATGTCGGTCCCTCATGGGCGTATGTGGCCGCTAGGGGCCCTCGCCATGATGTTGAACGTTGTTCTGCTAGGGTTCCTTCTTCAGGCAGAGGGGTTGAGAGAGGCTTTATCCCTGTCTCCTGTGTCGCTTTTGTTATCGCGAATAAGGAATTGTGAACAACATGAAGGTCTTCACCGAGCATAGTGTTATATGTAGATTCAAGAGTATCTGACCAAGCCTCCCAGAGCTGAACAAGTGGATTTACCAGCACTGGGATCCCCTCATTTCTAGTACAGTTCACATTTTCCCTATGGCTAAAGGTTTTTTTGTTGCTAAATTTGAGGATGCTAATGACAAAAGAAAATTCTTGTGTGAAAGTTTTTTCTATGAGAAAGATAATATGTCGTTGTTGGCCAAACCTCAGTACTCTGATTTTAACCCCCTTTCAAAGATGTTCAACAAAATTTCAATCTGGGTTAGGCTTCCTTGCCTTCCTCTACATTTGTGGGCTTATTCTCTCTTTGAGGATATTGGTGATGCTATCAGGAGCTTCATTATGGTGGATAATGAATCCTATGGGCTTTATCATACTATGTTTGCTCGCATTCTGGTTGAGCTAGATGTTTCTAAGGGTCTGCCAGCAGAAATTGTTATTAACTCATCTTTTGGCAGTTGGGTCCAGACCTTGGATTATGAGGGTATTCCATTCCGATGTCGTAGATGTTTCAAAACTGGTCATGCGGCAAGGAATTGTGGGATTTAGAAGAAAATTTCTTCGGCTTCTTGGTGGTCAGGGGTCTCTCACCAACATTATACAGTTAGGAAATCTCCTATTGATGTTGGGGTTTATACTTTGGCTAGATCGGACTCTTTGGTGACAATGAAAGATTCTTCGGTTGCCACTAAGGACGCTTCTATGATTCATGTTGATGTGATATTGAATGTTGTTGTCCCTTCTACTAAAAATGGATTGTTGCCTCTTACCTTGCCGGTTTCTTCATGCGTTGACACAACTTTTGTCCCTCCTGTTAGTGGCGATCTTGTGTCTGCGACGGTCGTACCTCTTACCTCGCTCACTGCTTCAAAGGGTGTTGGCACAAATTTTGTTGGTTGTGTCTCTATGTCTGCGATGATTGTTGCTCCCTCTTCTGGCCCCCTTTTTTCCACTCCAGAAATATCGGTACTGAGCCCTTCAAATTGGTCTGTTGCAGCAGCTAAAGTTGAGGATGGTTGGATTACTGTTAAGGGAAAGCATTCAAAGACGTCCAAGCCCTCTTTTGATATGACGCTTTGTTCCCACAAGGCCAAATGAGGGTCTTTGTAGTTGGTTATTTGGGTTGGTTTTAGTGGCCTTGTTGTCTTTTGGGGTAGTCCTTGTCTTTGTTTTCGGTTGTTCTATCTTGTCGGGCTTTCAAAGCTTTATCTTTCTTTTATTCTAATGTAAAGGGTTTAGGGGCCCCTTCAAAACCTATTTTCACTTAATCAAAAACATCTCTCAATTTACGTGGAAGATTTCCAAATTAATGATTTTCCCACCTCATTAATTCTTACTTTTTTGTTGTTTGTTGGGATGGAATAATTCTTGCATTTGGGGGCTTCATGACAGAATATTATTTTGTTATATTGAAAAGAATGATTTTTAGTTTTTAAATTATAATTAAATAATATTTTGATTTTTATGATTTGTTGTTTTCATATATAATGTTTTAATAATCCTATTGGTTTAGGTAGGAGTGGAGTGGAGTTTTTTGTATTCTATTTTTTATTCAATTATGTAAATTTCTTTTGGATTAGAAAATAAAAACATTTAAAATCACACATCAACCCAATGCCAAATTAAGTAAAAAATAATAATTAGTAACTTATGTAAGGATAAAAGAGATGAAATAAAGTATAATATCAAATATTAAAAGATAAGAAGGAAAGAAATAAAAGATTCATCATATAAATATAAAAAATAAAATTTATTAATAAAATAATACAAATTATAAAGAAAAATATAGTAATTTGTTTCTATTTTTTTTATAAAAAAGTAATTAACACATACACCCATGATTTATTAATACATGAAAGGATGCGATTATCAAAAGAAATTAAATGTTCAAGTCATACAAATTATGGAGAGATGCGGTTGTGAACAGGTGTGCATATTCAAAAGCAAATAGTTGCAATTATACATCACTATGAGATATTTAATAGGAGTCAACCTCATCTCAAGAAGAGGGGAACATTGTAGACATCATATTTGAAGTTGAAAGCTTAGAGGTCAAGATCACTCCCAGTAATACATATTAATTGCATACTTTATATTGTTCATGTCAGACATAGTATCATTGTCTATCACTATTAGTGATGGGAATATTACATTCATAACATTTGATGCAGATATTACATTCATAACATATTTCATATCCCTGTAACAGACATACCTATACCATATTGCATATACACATTGTAGAATTGAATCTGAAACATTAGTAGATATTTGGCATATCTTCTATTATCGGATCTAAGCACAAGTATCGGTTAAGGAAAGGAGGGAATTAGGAATACCATCTGGTCCAATATAGATATTAGAATAATAGTAAGGGGATTTCAATAGAAAATTCAGATTTATTAGTATTAGAATAAGCTTGTCAAGGTGCTTTGTGGGCTCCACACAATAGTTATTTAGATTCCTATAATAAAAGAATCCAAAACAATGTTTGCAACAATTAGAAAAGGTTTTGAAGATTTTATCATTATAGTTGTGTTTTTAGCAGTAGCTCCACTAAAGGGAATGGGATTCATTTGGAAGACTTTGGAATATTGGTTGTGGTTTTTATTTTAGCCTCACCTAAGCCTTGCAGATTATTGATTGTGATTTGAAGAATCAACATTATCAAAAGGTCAGTGATGGTCTAAGAGGAGTCAACAACATGTTGAAGATTGAAGATTTCTGTTTCAGAAAATTATTTGTGTTTTTTACCCATTCTCCACTAATTGTTAGATATCAATCATGGTTTAAGGGGATGTTTACAATATAGAAACGTATATCTCAAATCAGAGAATCTATCAAGATAAGTACTACTTTTCCAAACTAGCCTTAAAACTTTAAGTCGAATATTATAATGAAATATATTCAATTTTGATAAACTTATATTTATTAATGTATTACAACTCTCATATTAAGTTGGAATTGTTGTCTCGGGGCTAAATTACAACAAATCCGCAAAAGGAGACATTACATCCTGAAAGACTTCATTTGGCAATCCTATGATCTAAAAAATTAACAAACATTATTCTTCTCGATCCTTATCCAGCAGAGAGGGAGGCCAAAGTGCATAAGAACTCACCACGTTACCCTAGCTAGATAAGTCAATGTACTCAACTACAAATTCTATTTACTAATCTCTCCAATAAAACTGCAATCCTTCTTGTCAGAGATTATATTATTCTCAACTTGATCTATGTCAAGGTTTTCCAATGAGATCAGCAATCTTCTTCTCGAGGGGGTAGATTGGCAACCATTTTATGTTTTCGTTCCTCTTCCAATGAAAGTTAGATACCCCCAAGACAAAAAGGAAGCTTTAGCAAGGTACATTTTCAGTAAATTTAATCATCCCATCACATACATTGTCCACACTTAAATTCATTTTTCTTGCTTTGGCCGTAATGATTTCGTTTATGAAAACGTTTAATTTTCTTATTAACTCCTCTATTGCCATTTCCTTTTCATTGAAGACTTCCTTCAATAAGTGTCATATTGTTAGTAAACAGATTTGTCCCTTTTTAAAATGATCAATTTTAAACTCTGTCGCCTTCTTTTAAGGACAAGTGTTTCACTAAACAGTTGGGTAAGTGTTGTATAAACCACTTCCCTCTGAATTTTCCATAGGTATAGCTCCCTATTTCAGTTATTCAAGGAATGATTTTAATTAATTTAATTTGAGTAGTAGATTTTAACCCGAAAGCATGTAAGGCTACCTACTTCATTCTTGGATGAGAGGCCAATATTTCACACATGTTTCTAAAAGAAGAAAACAATCTTTCCTATCTTCTCAATACAAGAGATGAAAGTAACTGAATCAAAGTTCAGTACACCATTTCCACAAGTTTAATAAAGAATGAACAGATTAAAGAAACCAAATCTGTTCTCAAACACGAATCTTTTCTAAAAGAAAACAAACACTCAAAGGAAGAAATACCAAAAGAATAATAATTTTCTGCAATGGAAAGATCGTTACTGTTATTTGATTAGATAAGCATATGCAAAGATATGTGTCTACACAGATTCAAAACCCATAGATTTTCCTTCTCCCAAGAACAGTATGATCTTTGTATATATATATATATATATATATATATATATATATATATATATATATATATATATATATATATATATGCGACAAAGGCACGATAATACATGTATAAATCTTTTTCCATTCCAGATTTAGCAGTCTGATTCTTCCTTCTACAAAACAGAAAATTCACAAAACAGAGGAAAGAAACAAAAACTAACCAAAAATTGTCACCCAATCTAACCCCTATTCTCTCTATCTTTCCTTAATTTATAGTTTTTAGAACAGGGGAGGTCTCCCTAAAAACTCGACCTCCCCCCAAAACAGTTATGAAACCAACATGATGTATTTTGGGACAGATGTCCCGAAGTCTTTACATAACCATGAGATATTACAAAAATAAAGGAAACCGGGCCTGAATCAATGCATTATGCCGCTTTTCCATCATCATCATCCTCTCCGCTTTCGCGGGCGTCATGAGCGGTTGTGAGTTCTTGAACAATGGATTGGTTCGGAACCTTCATCGCGTTGAGCTTTGCCTTCGCCGCCTCCTTATTCCACCGGTGCTTCACCATCTTTTCGGCATGTTTCGACAACTAATCATTTCCAATGAAAGTCATAGACTCAATCCTAGCCACCCTTGTTATATCCTCTGGAGTGAAATTAACCTTAGCCTTGATTTTCTCTATGTTTATCCAGAAAGCCCTGATTGCATCCTGTGTGCTCAACCCGCAAATTCCCAACTGCCAATCATGGTCAGGGTTAACCACCTTATTATCATTAACTATACTGCACTCGAGATCTTGGAGCTCGTAAACAGAGGTCTTAGCATCGGAGATCACAGACATGAAGGTAAGCACTCGCCACATTATGGTTTTCTTCAGCACAAAGAGCTGACATTCATCTGCTACCAGTTTGATTGAGTGTTCCGTCAAAAACCTGGTAACTCCATATTCTTCTATTTTGGCAAACAAGGGCAAGATATTCTGCCACTTGTGTTCTTCCTTCTCCCATGGCACAAGTTGATTTTGAACTTCGGCAATAAGACTTTGTATCTCATCGCATAACCTCTGGGAGTCGGTGATGTACTTCTCCCCATCCTTGATTATTCCCTCAATCCATTTCTCCACGGCTTCTGCAATACTCTTAGCTTGTTGAACTTGGCTCATTAACTTTTTATTTTCTAGCGAAGTTGGGTCGAAGTTCTTTGTAGCATGAGATATTGGGAGTGCCCCAAGGCAACCAATGTTGTCGATGAACTGGGCAAGAACATTTATGTGTCACTTTAGCTCTCTCTTTTCTCGCTCATCTTTCTTCGATCTGGTGAGCATTTTCTTTGCCGAAACCTGGAAGAAATGATTGTCTATGTCTCTACTCGTATTTCCCAGTTCCACCTTCGTGATCTCGAAATCATCGAGGCTAGCCTCCTTGTTTTCGTCCTTGGGTTTGTACGAGGCGATTTCAGCAACCCATTTTTCAGTTCCTTCATCATTGTCCAGGCAGGCGACAATCTTGAACCTTTTCGGCTTAGGACTCTTCTCTGTGTACTTAACGACCATTTCCTGAATCGGAATAGTCACGGGAAGAAAACTCCGCTTTTTATTTACCGAAGTGGTCAACCACTTAGGAGTTGCACTGGAGCTGGTTATTCCTTCAATCACTTTGGAAGGTGGCATCATAGCCACAGTCACCGTATGAGAATCCAGGGCATTAGCAACATCACTATCCAAGTCTTCAACTTCAAATATCTGAGGATCGAGAATCGTATCTTTCACCCCTGCATCTTTTGCTTGATCCATCTTTCTTTGAGTGGCACTTCGGGACCGGGTATGCCGAGGAGTACAGAAATCCAAAGTTGAATTAGACCTATGTCTAAGCTGGGGCGGCTTGTTATCCTTACCTATACAAACAGGCATAGAAGCATTGTTAGAAAGACGCTTTAGTGAACTTAGAGGGACCTCATTACTTCTCGCAGAATTAGACTTAACGCCTAATTTTGCTGCTCTCTTACTGGCAACCCACGCCGCGGTCCTTTCCAAAACTCCTTTGGTCCTCAATTGTATATCATCTTTCTCTTCCTCATCACAGTCAATTGGAAGCATTTCAATTTATGCACGGGCTAAGTATCCTAGTTCGAATAGCTCTAGATAGTCCTCTTCGAGCCCCTTAGTGTCCAACTTTACCTGTAATGAAACGACTTGTTCTAACACCATCCTCATGTCTCCCCTTTTGAACACCTCAAGTTCATCTATACAATCTTCCCAGAAATCCTCTAATTGTGGCATTGGGAGGTATGGCATTAGACCAAGACTTCAGGAAAAACCCTTATTATCGAAACCTTTCCTTTCAAGATACAGGGAAAAATTGAAATTCCTGAGATCTGCTCCAATACTCAAAGCGTCGGACATCGAACTGCAAGACAACACGCCCAATTGGATGGGAAAATGACCCTCCCATTTATCCCTGGGTTGTGCCTTTTTTATTACAGAGGTCAGTTGTCTACATATCTCTGCCAGAACAAAGCAATCTGAACAAAAGTGAGGGAGCTTGAAGGGCATCCTTATGTAACAGAAGCGTGGGAACTGGATATAAAAACTACCAAACCTCTTTATCAATATCTGCGCATCCTCGGAGATTCTTTTGGCTTTCATATTCTTCGGTTCATGACACAAGTCACCCAGAAAAGCATTGTGCACCCTTCTGAAATCCTGTAAGGCCTTATCCTTTTGCAGCATGGGATAGAACTCATATATGGAAACATCCTCCTCAGTGAGTTGTTTTGGTATTCCAACTAACTCCTTAACACATGCCAAACAATACAAGAGATACGAAGACATAAAGAAGTTATGTTTGAATTGTTTAGCCATACTCAGTTATTCTCTCATTGAATCAACAATCAATTCAGCCCAATCCAGATACTGCTTCCCTTCCAAAACCAGCTGCACGTAGCAATAAATCCAGTCATCGAAGTTGTAAGCTTCAGCAGATCCTCTGGCCCGGTGCAACAAAAGCATAACATCATGAATGTGAGGTAACATGTGATTCTTATTAGGATTCTTGGGTAACCTTGAACCACCTCTTTGAGGAACCTTCAACCAAAATTTTGCTACATTGTTATAGTGTCTGGTTCTGTCCGCGTTGAACTCGGTGATCGATTGAGCAGGGGAAAAGTTGGAGAACTAGTAATCAGGTATCTTGAAGACTTGGGAAATCACTTCACGATTTATGGCAAGAAGGGTTTCACCATTGTCTCTCCTAATGGTCTCAAACACTGGGTCGTATCTAGCGATACATTCCCGAATCAATTCTAGGCAAGGAATGGCTGGGGGAAAAGCTGTCACTTCTATGAGACCGCTACTCAAAATCTTCACACCAAAAGATTTGTCAATTCCCTTGAACACCCTCTCTTTTAACACCTCAAGATTTTCCCCTTTTAGGTCGGTATCACTAACTATGGGTTCAGTGGATGCCAGGCTAAAAACATTCCCAAACAAATGTAGTGTGGACTTCATAATTCAAAGCAATAAACCTAAACCGGTTGCAGCAAAACTTTCTATGAGAGAGAAAATGCAAGCAAAAACTACTGGAGAGACAAGAAAAGGACTCACCTTCACAGTTGAACAACCAGACGACGACTAGCAGCAAACAAGACTCCTATCCAGGCAAAACAAAACCGCAGCAACGAGGAACAAATGCAGAGCACTAATAATCCTTCATACCTTATAGTGAGGGCAATGATACGGAACCATTAAATGCAATAATTCCAATTATCAATCTGAGTGTGTTAACTTTGTGGATTGGACATCGCATGCATGCATTGAATGCATGGCGGCATTTTTTAAGTAACCACCAGTTCTCGAAATGATTACTTACTTTGAAAAACCAAGGATTGACGTCACTTAAGACATGGTTCAGCTTCCTCATATTTGGCAATGAATGCACCATCAAATCATTAAAACCCGCGGGACCCACCAACTTCGTACACATATGAACATCCTGAACAGACTTCATTAGCGTTCGGGTAGTTCAAGATGTACGTCGCGCTCAAGGAAAATCTTGCCGAGAAAATTAATTATACCAAGCTGCTGACCATTTGTGCTATATTGAACATGTTGAACACGTTTGAACCTCTTGAACTTGGTTCAATGAGTTCAAAACCCGGAGAGAAATAAAGTAACATATCACCGAACAAGAAACTTTTAGAGAGCCGCTGCAAGACACTTAAAGAAAATATTAGTATGAAAAACCTCCCTGAACAACTAAGCACCTATGGAACCTAAATGAACCTGTTGAACCCGGTTCAAGATGGTTCAACGTGTTCACAGAGTTCAACTAATTACCTAAACTTGACATTTGTGATTGAAAAAGGATTTACAGACGTATTAAGGACTTGAACCGAGGTGTCACAAGAAAGATAAGGACTCTGAATGGAAGTTTTATAGGATGACTCGCTTTTGTCATGAGGAAAAACAATGACGCAGTAACACATATAAGCATGGATGAGCTAGTTGTCCATTGGCCTTACCAAAACAATTTTTGGCCCACACAAGATGCCAAGACCAACTCTGCATTTGAAAAAATATATATTTTTGTAAAGTCCCCTATCAACCAAGTCACTCACAAAACCAACTCCAACATGTATTGACATATTTCCAGTTCGGTAGTAGATGCTACATTGTTTTCTTGTTCTCCATGCACATGGGCCTTCTATTCCATTAGTGTGTAGCCTGTCATCTATGAAAATGCACTTGCCTACAGTTAACCGAGTAAAAGCCCTCGCTTTGAGAGGGAAATCTATTAACCATTCCCAATTCACTACTAATATATATATATATATATATATATATATATATATATATATATATATATATATATATATATATATATATATATATATATATATATATATTCCAACCATCAACATTGGAGATGTCAAATATGGAAAAAAAAACTATAATTTGTATATTAAAAGTAGCAAAATAGGGGTGGTGTCCCCAAAATGCAGAAGCCTAGAGGGTGTAAAAACAACTAGAAAACCAGTAGCCACACATAAACAACACAATAATCGCACGCTATGAGGATCAAAACAAAGACAAGCCATAAGGCACTTCCACAAAACTAACAAACAATCAGAGAGGCGGAAAGAAAAAAAACATGTCCGACCAACAACCCAAACCCAGCTCAAGGAGGGGCAGAGGCTCCTGAACAATGATAGAGAGGAGTTTGCGGGAGGGGTTCCCCTCCCCCCTGTGACAAACTACAGTCTAGGCGATGTTGTCATTAGGACCATCAAGAGAGAGATTCCCCTAGATGGACCTATCAAGGTTGCAAACAGTATCACTAGCAACATGTTGTTGTCGAACAACAACAAGCTGCTACAAAACAACATTAGACTGTTGTGGAGGAACAACAACATGAGTAGCAGGAGAAACGAGAATTGGGTCCACAGAGGCAGCATCAACAACAACTTTAGCAACAATAGGAGGGCACAATATCATCCCGAGAGGGGGTCTCATCCTCCTGGGAGGAGTCGTCATCGGCATAAATCGTCAAGTGATCCATAGTAGCATACTTCCACCACGTAGGACCACCCTTGTGTCACGAAACGAAGTAGTCTAAAGCTAAATGGCCCGTAGAGAAGCATTTTCGGCAGCGAAAGGGGGGGCCCTCAAAGTCCAAAGGTTGAGACCAAGGCATGTCCCCAACCATAAGAACCACATCCCTAGGGAGAGGCGAGGAGATGTCAATATCGACCAAGATGTGGGCGAATGTGGAATGACCCATAGAAATCGTGGTGTCATCAATCTTCAAGGAATTGGCCAATGAGTTATTGATGGCCGCATAGCAAGACTGCTCCCAAAAATGCAAAGGAAGGTTTGGAAGATGAACCCAAATTGATCACACATTAAGTGGTTCCATGAGGGGGTTAAAAGAAGTTGTTTAGTGCTTGACAGAGAGGGGGTGAACTCCCCATGCCCACACCATGCCCAAAACAAGGTCACGATCAAACAAAGAAGTAAAGGAAGCAATGAAGAAGTCTTTAGCACGAGAAAAAAACTCAATATTATGTGCAATCAAAGACTTCCAGAAGTCACTCACCCAATGATGAAGGTCTGATAACAAAGACCAAAGCCCGAAGAATCTGTACACCAAGGCACAATGCTAATAGAACCCAATGTTGTCCACAACATCCTGTCCACAAACCACCATAGGGGAGGATTTGGCACAAGGAAGAGGACGAGCCCCTTTGGGGGGCTGGGCAACAGACCTAGCCACACGAGCAAAGCTACGTGTTGATGTGTTTTTTATGCACATGCAAACACAGAATAAAATACGCAAATTATCTTATCCTCTCTTCAATAAAATCTCTCAAATGTTGAAGATTAGCTTAAGGATCAGTTGAGAAGACTACAAGATTCATGAATGTAGGGTCACTACGTGTTGATGTGATTGTTGGTATCACAAGGGACTTATGTTGAATTGTCGAATGCTTGAATCACTGGAACTTGATCATCTGATATTTCAATCATGTGATGCTTTTTGTCCTAAACTAACTTGAAATTTAAAAAAAGGGTAAACTGAAAGTGTTTAGAGAGTCTATTCTAAGATCTAGAATGTAAGAAGATAGTTGAATGATTAGCTGGAATCCTATTGGGCGAGGTCTCACCATCAACTTGAACAATTTGACACAAGCTCGATGCAATCTTCTAAGGACATTTCAAAGATGTTCAAATCATTGCCATCGAACATTGCTCGCCATTCAAGTTAATGCATAAACAACGGACACATAACAATTTGAATTTAAGCTCATATCACTCCAATTGACCACACAAAGCACACTTACAATCAGCAAGAGGCTAGTGGCATGGACTAAACGAATTCCACATAAATGCATTCAACAAATCCTTCCATTCAATCTAATCAACATGAAAGAAAAATGAGAAGTGGAACCATGAGGCTTGTTGAAATAACAAATTTCACCACAACTTCAATGAAAAGAGTATCTCATTTACAAGTCATAACAACAATTATTCCCTCCCCTAATCTACTCTAACTTATATTCTATCTTTTATTCTATTCACCTCCTACTACTAACTATTCGCTATTAACCATTTCAAAATGAGGAGCTTGAGCTTTTTATTGAGAGCTCATTACAATGAATAGCTTAGATCAATTTGAGATCAATGGTCAAGATTTTACAATGAAAACCCTAATTAGGGTTTGTTACAACAAACTCAATTCTGGCCAATGAAATAATTCCAACGCTTTAGCATGACCAATAGATAATAAGGGTAGGTGCCTCAAAGTTTGTGCCATCTTGAATGAGTCGGGTACATTGCATCTAGACATGTTGATGTGGGCTTTCTCAGATTGATAGAGATAGAGACTGGGATGATGACTAGGACGCCACCTTTAACTTGCACTTTGTAAGTTTGATGGATCATCAATTAGGAATATTTCTTGATACTCAACATCATTCAGCTTTAGCGATGATGACTATTATCTTCTAACTTTGATTAACTCTTCTAAAATTGTCTTCTCAAGTGCCTTGATCATGGAAGTGCAAGGTATAGATCTTAGTTTTGAGGTATTGATGAACTTCTGATGTCGCCATTGTCTATCTCCTTCAGAATTCCTTCTCTTGTGACTCCCCTCATGTCGTTGATGTTGTAGATCATGTCTTCATGTAAGTGAATGCTTCTTGTATGATCTCCTTATTTCTTTCTTCATCTCTTGCAAAACAAGCAAGTATCAAATACACTTGATAAATAGGTTTAATAAGAGCATATAAAGAGAATTCGCCTTCATGAAGGGACACTTGAAGTTGTTTTTCGCTCTTAGAGAGGAGCTCTTGAAGTTTACTTCACCCTTGACGTTCATTAAATTACCCTTATCTTTAAACTCAATCTCCTTCATTTGATTTCATTAAATGAGCTCAAATTTAAAGCTTTTAGTCATTAATTGATGACAACATGACGAACTATCTTTAGGAGAGGTCTCTATAGGAATTTCATTCTGAGAGCGTTACTCATGAAATTCGCCTTGATCTTGCTTTGCATGAAGTGATCTTTGAACTTTCACCTTTCATCTTCTCAACTCAAAATGACTCTTTCTAATCATCAAATCAGTCCAAGGTAGTAGTAGTAGTCTTGTAATCAATCTTGCAAATTCGCCTTTAATTAGGAACACATGGAGTAGAGTTCACTTCATAACTTTTATACTTGAAATTCGCTCTTGAAGCTCAGAACATGAAGTTTAATCCCCTTTGTCCATTCATGAAGTTCGCTCATCTCCCTCAACTCACGAAGTTCGCTCATATCATTGAGTTTGTGAAGTTTGTTTTTTATTGAAATGACTCAAGGCAAATCTCCTTTGTTCTTCCATTAAGAATTTCACTCATGTAGGCTTGAAGGTGAAGTTCGCTCATGTGGTTGAGATCATCAAGTCCCCTCATGTAGGCTTGAACATGAAGATTGTTGATGTAGTTTTGAAGATGAAGATCGCTCTAAGTGGTGTGCACATGAAGTTTAACATGAACTTCGCTCCTCTTGTCCCAGTCATTAAGTTCGCTCCAAATCTTCAACTCATGAAGTTCGCTCTTGAGTGTTTGAACATGAAGTAAGTGCTCTCTAATTTACTTCATTCCTCTACTTCTAATTTCACTCGTGAAGGCTTGAAGGTGAAGTTCGCTCCACTTCCTCAAGTCATGAAGTTCGCTCCATTTGCTCAACTCATGAAGTTCGCTCCAATCTTCCAACTCATGAAGTTCGCTCCAAACCTCCAGGTCATGAAGTTCACTCCAAATCTCCAAGTCATGAAGTTCGCTCCAAATGTTTAACTCATGAAGTTCGCTCTTGAGTATTTGAACATGAAGTAAGTGCTCTCCAATTTTCTTCATTCCTCTACTTCTAATTTCGCTCATGAAGGCTTGAAGGTGAAGTTCGCTCATGTGCTCATCCTTGAAGGTTCGCTCCACTTCCTCAAGTCATGAAGTTCGCTCCATTTGCTCAACTCATGAAGTTCGCTCCAAATCTCCAACTCATGAAGTTCGCTCCAATCTTCCAACTCGTGAAGTTCGCTCCAATCTCCATGTCATGAAGTTCACTCCAAATCTCCAAGTCATGAAGTTCGCTCCAAATCATCATCATGAAATTTGCTCCAAATGTTTAACTCATGAAGTTCGCTCCAAATCTCCAGGTCATGAAGTTGGCTCCAAATGGTCAACTCATGAAGTTCGCTCCAAATCTTCAACTCATGAAGTTCGCTCCAAATCTCTAGGTCATGAAGTTCGCTCCAAACCATCAAATCATGAAGTTCGCTCCAAATGTTTAACTCATGAAGTTCGCTCCAAATCTCCAAGTCATGAAGTTCGCTCCAAATGTTCAACTCATGAAGTTCGCTCCAAATCTCCAGGTCATGAAGTTCGCTCCAAATGTTTAACTCATGAAGTTCGCTCCAGTTCTCCCTACCTTGAAGATGAAATCCCTCCAGAGGCTGAGCTTATGAAGTGGATTTCAAATCAAGACTGAACTCTCCTTTGCTCACTTTCACTTACTCACTTAACTTCAATACATGATAACATGAACAACATGAGGTCTTAGAGTGAATGTTCACTCTATAGGAGAAGTGCAAGAAGCTCGCTACATAAGGAATGTACATGAAGTGAAGTTCGCTCTTCAAGAGTAGCACTTGAAGTGACCCTCTAATTAGCAGTCCTTCTTCATTCATAATTGAACTCATGATATCTAGACTTTGTAAACTTACTTCACACTCATGCAAGACTATCCACCTGACGCCTAGCCTTTTGAGTGCCTATACCTCCCTAATGCAAAGGCTAATAGCTAGGGACATCAAACACTACCTAGAAAGCAGGAAAAAGTGGGGGTCCCCATTTGTGATGGGGCAATGTGTGAATACCTCACAACACTACGTTTGTCAGCAAATGAAGAAGGTCTAGTCTTCGTAGCAGAGTCACCAACAATAGTAGTCACAACAGACAAGGGAGTAGTACCATTAGCAGTCACACTAGACGGGCGCAATACCATTAGCAAGAGTATCCGCAGTAGCAATAGTCCTGAGAAGGGGTATCTAAGGGAAAACCATCCACCGCCTAGGCAAAAGCACCAACAGTCGCAACAGAGGCAGAGGCTACCATAGGAGGGGGACAATCGCCACAGACGGGGGGAGGGCCCGATCCATCCACAACAGTTAGAAGGGCACCCACGAGGGGTGAGGGGCAATAAGCAATAGCGGCAGCCTTCACCACGCCAAGGGCACCTACAAGGGAGGTCATGCGAGGGAGACCAAAGACAGAAGGAGAGGCCTGAAGCGGATCCGCAGAGACGGGCATACAGCCAGCGTTCAAAAATCCAGAGGTGAGAGAGTCGTTAGACACCATCATTCATATATATATATATATATATATATATACGTTAGACACCATCATTCATATATATATATATATATATATATATATATATATATATATATATATATATATATATATATACGTATGATGGTATATATATATATATATACGTTAGACACCATCATTCATATATATATATATATATTCTAACCACCAACATTGGAGATGATGTCAAATATATTGAAGATGTAAAAAGATCGAAAAAGATACGATTGATATATATAGATAGAATATTGAAGGTGTTAAAAGATGGAAATACATTGAATGGTACCATGATAGTGATACTCTATACTTTGTAAATATGTCTAAGTGTACACCCTTCTCTCCTGTGCAGATAGAAATGCAATTCAAATTTTATTAGACATCACTCATATTTTGTATCATACATTTCTGTGCGTCCAAAAATACTAACTCTATGTAGAATCCATTGACGTCATCATGCAATCTTTCAAGACCAATTGTTACATGTATTTGAGGGTATAGATATTAATTTAGTTAATCTTAAATGTTAATTTTCAAGGGACTTTTCAAGAAATAATAATCCAAACATGCTTTGTGCAAAATCCTTGTCAATGTTGTGTTGCTTCTTAATCTTCATATAATTTCCGTACAAGTCCAAATGTTTATTAAACATACCTCCATCTGCCTTATCTAGGCCCATGGCTCAATCTAAAGATGTTTTTTAGTTCAGATTACAAACTCGCTCACCTATGTAATAACATATTTCATCTTGTGAAGGAAACTTCTCCAAGGTATTTTCTTTTAGGGCCTCCAAAAACACCACTACATCCATAAAACCTAAACCAGTAAACATTGGTTTGACTCATTATACCATCCAACCCACTAGAAAATGAACACATTGGTTTTGCTTTGGTTGTACTTCGATAGTATCGAAAATATCAAAGACATGTACAATAAAAAATAATGCTACCATTGATCATTTAACAGTCAATGCTCCCGACTCGGATTCTGTTGGCTCCTCTCATGAGGATTATGTCTCCTCTCAAGAAGAAGTTGTGCCCCTCACTGTTGTTGAAGCTCCTATTGATCCTCTTATTGTAGCCTTCTTTCCTGAGGCCCCCACCCAAGCTTCTCGTGTTTTGCAGCCACGACCTACTCCTCTTGGACCTGCTTTTGGTGCTGTTTCATCGCAACTGCTTGTTGTTTTGCAACATCCGCCTATTGTTCTATTGCAACACTTTGTCGACACCACTGATTGTAACCCTACAGAGTCCCTTCTAATTGATCTCTCTATTGATGGTCCTAATGACAGCATCACTTGGACAATAGTTTCTCGCAAGTGGAAGGGGAAGTCTTCTCCGCCCCCAGACCCCCTTTTGTCTGGGTTTGGGTGTCTCTCCCCCTCCTCAATTGGGGTTTTGGGTGTTTTTCAGTTTGACAAGGTTTTCTTTTACCTATCTAATTCAATTTTGTTTCTTACTGCCTTCGCGTTGTTGTTTTAGTTGCCAACATCATGTATGTTGGTGTTATTTGTATGCGGTTGATAGGTTTTTACTGTGTTAAGGGTCGGCACCCTAGTTAACGTTGCTTTACTAATCAAAAACATATTTCTTTTATGTTGTATCAAATTAAAAATATATATATAAATAATGTCAAAATCAAATCTATTCTACAATAAAAATAGGTTTTTCAACATAAACAAAATTTCAATATATATAATACTTTAACAGAAGAAGAGGAGGCATGATGTGCCATTATAGGGTAGAGAGTAGTCATGTCACAACTTATCTGCAAAAAGATTTTCTTAATCTATAAAAACTGTTGAGACATTGACCAGCTCAGACTCAAACCTAGGACCTTCCATATGTTGTTGGAGTGCTCTACCACTGAGCCACTGGCCCCTCTTAGACCAATCCATCATCGGTCTGGGTGTGGCTTATTTCCAACACCAACACCCCCCCTTAAACCACACCCCTTGCGTGCTTGGGGCTCCTAGCCTGGACCTGGCTCTGATACCATGTTGAGACATGGACCAGCTAGGACTCGAACCTAGGACCTTCCATAAGTTGTTGGAGTGCTCTACCACTGAGCTACCGGCCCCTCTTAGACCAATCCATCGTCGGTCCGGGTGTGGCTTATTTCCAACACCAACAAAAACAACCAATTATGTGATGTCACATCAATGCACTTGAATAAATATGACTTAGTGCACAACTATCAGTGTTACTTTATTTTGGTACCATTTTGGACACCTTTAAAAAAAAGCATGTTGATGTGGCATCATGAGTGTTGGACTGGAAACCAACTTTTATAAGTAGGGAACTTGGCAAATAAATTGCTGAACAAAATTGAAAGAAATTTGAAATATCCAAATTAAATTTTGTGAGGTGCAAAATTAGAGTGCTCCACTATAAGACCCTCTCCCTTACTATATTTCATGTGGCAAGTTGTGTAAAGGCAGTAGGTACTCTTAAGTACAAATATACAGAGCTAGGACTAAGTAATTAATGTCCCTCCACCTAAAGGTTGAGGGCAAAAATTACATGTTCTCAGATAAGTACCTAAAGGCCTCCTCTCCAACTGCATGAGCAGGGCTATGTCATTCAAGAATCAACAAATAAATTAATTAGGTTGGTGTGGCACTAAAATTTTAAACAAAACCATTAGATTTAATCAGGGTTATGTACAGATTTAATCAGGGTTATATACACTTCTCTAACTGATAAGCAACCATGAAAATCATTATATTAAATAAGATTGAAATGAAAAATAACTTCTAGTTCTAATTTATCTGTGACCTTGAACAATGAGTTATTACATACAATGGACATTCATATGCACAGAAAACTTAAAAGTTATTGCATGAATGAATGGCATTAATTACTTTATGCCACAACAATTGCTAATACCAATAATAGTTTCTTTATTGCATTCCAAGAAAATGTTGCTGGCAGTCACTAGTTACGAATAGTAAGAATCATGAATACTTGTTTCACTAGACATTTTTGTAACATACAATTGTTCAGGATGCCATTATATTATGTGTAAAGCATGTATTCAACTAATTTCGATTCAGAGAGAACTAATCTTAAAGACATGAAATTTGACTTTAAATCTATGTTACCCGTGGACGCATCCCGAGCTAAAATAGGTGACATCCCCTCATTGTCCCAAAATTTCAAAATTTGTGGGAAATGTCCCAGAAACTTGGGGACGGCAATGATTCTCAAAGGGGACATCCCCTTGTCCCCTATACGATTGGGGATGCCTGAAATGTCCCCTAACCGTCCTGGAGACAACTTCCCAACACATTTAAAATTTGAAAAAAAAAAAAACATTTTTTAATTTCTTTTTGTAGTCCCCACACCTTAGAAATAGTACATTTTCAGGATGGGGGATTAACTGTATTTTGAGAGTGAAATATTGATGGTTGCCATTTTTGTTCAGTTTGTTTCAAATAAGTTATTACTTATTCGAATCTATTGGTTGCCCACATTTTGGAAGGCATGTTGCATTAGATTTATAGATCAAACATTTAATAAATTTAAACAGGTCTGAATCATAGCCAAAAGCACTCAAAAATATGAATAACAGCTTAATAATGAGTTTCACAAACACCCAAAACTTGGTACTGCATAAATAAGCGGTTGTAGGTCATAATAGTAATGGAATACTATCAAAATATCTTCCAACCAGAAAGAAACAATGAACTACATGCAAACAAGTGTTGGCATACTGACAATGAATTGCATATTGAGTATTGACACTAAACACAAATGTGGTATGTTACGTATACATGCTTTATCTATGTTTTCATATCAATATAATTTATATATACATGCTTTATCTATTTTTCATATGAACATTTAAAATTTCCCCCGCTGTCCCCAAAATTGGCAAAAAAAATTGTCGTCCTGGAAACTCGTCCCACCATCCCCTGCTGTCCCCGTCCCAGAAACTCAGGGTAACATAGCTTTATATCTAAAGCGTGTATCTGTAGAAACAAGCTGAATAATGACCAATGGATCAACTATGCAAACAGACTGTAACAAACCACGTTGAACATAGAATCCTTGGCTTTCTGAATCAATATAAATAGGCAAAAATAAAAACAATAAAGAAATAAAGTCACTCGCATGGTCTGTGAACTTCAACGGTAACAAACCCATTCACAATAATTACACTCTTGTCAGCAAGCAAAGGCAACAAATCACTCCAAAGCAAAGCAAATATATAGTCCTAGTAACATCTAATAAGATGGATAGACTTGCTCATAAATTATAGTATTAATGATGATAAAATTTACGACGAGAGTGACTTTTCATGAGATAAAATATGGTTCCCAAAATTACAAGAAATGAGTATTTTAAAACGGTAGAAAAGATCAATCAACAACTGGTACATGCATATTAAACCAATAGCCTATTTTTCCTAGTACTCCTGCAACAGAGGAAAACAAGCAGCCTATAGGTTTGAAAAAGCAAATGCTGATATGATAATGATAGAAAACACCTGTACAATATGTAAGTACACATCTGAGAAAGCTCATCAGGATTTTCCAAATATATATATATATATATATAACAAACTTAGCCACATGGAGTAAGCTTCTTGTTTCCAGCTCCTCGAGGGTTATCATCTTTCCAGTCATCCCAAGCCCTGGCCTTTTCTTCCTCAGCTTCATCACCATCTGTCACTTCCTTTTGACCATCTCTAAACCAAGAGGAATTTGCCTCTTCCAGATATTTTGCATTTTGCTCTTGCCACTTATTCATCATCTCCATTTCCCGCATTCCAGCCTCCTCAATACTCATCGTAGGCAGCCTGGAGTCATTACATAGAGGCAGCAAGAACCAATATTTAGAACTCTCTTCAATTAACTTGTGAGGATACAAAAATGCTATGTGCCAGATCTGAATCATTCATATACAATATTTTAAAGGTACATATCTTTTTTCAACTACTATTTTACAATTACCGTCTTTGCTATTTTCAGCACAGCCAATGCTTTATTAGAAGGGGGAAAATATGACTAGAATTTTAGATAAATTATTGAATACTTGAATACCACAGACCGAAATAAGAAAGGTTCTTTCAAAACTGAAATTGATGATAAATAAGGCAAAGGGTGTGAAAATTGAACTAATAAAAATAACTTCATAGCAGAGCTTGGTAAACTTTTAATAGCATCCTTCTTGCAATAAAATAGAAAAAAAAAGAGAAGATGCGAGAGATAACTTATTTGTATGAAGTTTTTTACCAAAAGTAACATACAAACAGGAATGGCTAAAAGAATATAATTTCAATTAACAATGGTAAATTTCTAGGTTTCATTCAATTACAGACCTTCAAATCTTTGGAGATTCCTTGGAACACTAAGGAAAGCAGGCTGCAACTTTGTTCTCTGGTGGTTCTAAAATCCAAAATGGAAGCAAAAAAGAACTTTATCCATACTACATCCCTATTACCATTTGTATTTCAAAAATGTACGAAATAGAAAAAAATCTGAGTTACCGGGTTCTCCTCTGGACCCCCCTGGTTCGGGTTCTAGTTCGAACTGGTTCATGGTTTTGGGCCTGGTTCGACTGGGTTTGACCAGGGTTCTTAAAACCCAGAGGTGGTTCATCCTGGGTCGAACCCAACCGAACCCAGGTCGAACCAAAGAGAACCATAGAGAACCCAAGGCGAACCCGAGCATCTAAGCGGCCCAAAAAGTGATTTTTTATGCCAAATTTAATTTTTTTTTCAATTCTGCCTAGGTGGTTCATCCTCTTTTTGCTGTTTGTACAAAATTTTCCATCAGTCATGTGTATCTACGCATGGCACACAACGATAATTCCTCAACTTTCACCAATGGCAGCACCTATTCCACAAACTTAAACCTAGTTATGAACGATTTGTATCTTAATGCACCTAAAAATTTAGGGTTTCACACTTCTTCCCATGGCCAATCTCCCAGTAAGGTCTACGGTCTGCTCCAATGCACTGGAACTATATCAGCAGATAGATACTCAAAATGTGCAGTGGAAGCAAATAAAACCCTTCACGACCTTTGCCCAACGACATAGGTGGGAAAATATGGTTGGATGACTGTTTCATGCACTATCACAATTCTAATTTCATTTCAAGACTAGATACTAAAAGAATTCTCTTGGTGAACACGATGGATATTACTAAAAGTAGAGATGCTTTCGAGAACCCAACCAGCAACCTTCTGTCAAATCTGTCTGAAAAAGCTTACATCCCTGCAAATAAGCGTTTCGCTGCTGGAACAGCCAAATATAATGCTAGTGGAACATAATATGGTTTAGTTCAGTGTTGGATAGATATATCAGTACAAGATTGCAGAACATATTTGGCTAGAGCAAGAGCAAATCTGAGCAATTGTTGTTCTACAAAACAAGGAGCCCAGTTTCTGAGCGCAAGTTGCAGGGCAAGATATGAGATATACCCAATTGAAACCTACTATTGAGATAGGGATACTTGAATATTTTGTCATTTTGATATTAAACTTGATGTATGTGATGCTATTATGGTATGATCATGATGCTATGATTACGAGTTTATGTTTGTTTTGTTGTTTATATGATGCTATGTGACATGCTAATCTTAATTATTTGCTTATAGGCTGCACAAATATTAAAATATATATATATATATAAACTTTACATGTTTTTGTACTAACGAACCCAAACCCCTTTTCAAAATTTTGCCGTACAGGCGTACCGGTTCTTCGAACCCGAACCATATAATGGAGGAACCTTCTCCAAAAATCTTCTCGTTTTATTCCTTCCCTCACATAAGAAAATTTTAATTTTAACCACTAAACTGCATGCCAGAAAATAAATGCTATAACAAGCAACAAGAAGTTCATCTCAAAATTAGAGATTGCTGATCTGGAACCCAAGCATGCCCAAAGGACAACCAACGCTCCACAAGGATGTGGCCCCTCCAAATCCCCACATTTCTAGGACAAGGATGTTTTCAAGATGTGGGGGCTTGTGGGGATGTTCCCCTGCTGTCCCACCACTGCAGCTCAAGAACTGGGAATATCCCAGGATGTCTCCATCAAGGAGATTACGTTTCAAGGATCAGCCCCTAGTTTGGGACACTTGGGAACCCTGGGATGTCCCTACAACATCCAAAGGACTCCAAGGAGTCTCCTGACCGACCCTGGGACTTTAAGATATCCCCCATGGCAGGGAAATGATTAAAGTCAATGTTTTCTAAAATATCAAAAATTGTTTTCAATCTACGTGCCACAAACCTTAACCCTAATGGTCTATGGGATCTACCCAAACCCTAAGCACTCACAAAAAAAATTCGTATGTCAAAGTTTTATTTGTAATTCTTAAACTTTTCCTAATACATCTTTTTATAACTATTTTTTCAGATACTATATATATTTGTGCTGCTTCCCCGTTGTTAAACCACCCTCCCACCATTGTCCCCCCTTTTCTATTTAAACATAGAAAGCTAAGATTTCAACAAACTTTAATCAAAATCGGGAAGACTTTTTATTGCTTTGAATGATTGACTGTAGGTCAAATTCATTGCAGCAATGTGGGGATTTGAAATCTTTTGGCACTCCTTCAAAAAAACCCTTGCTGCAGCTGAATGTACGCCCAGTTATCTTTTTTCGCTGCAGCAGCAACCAAGGGTTTTGAGAGGTTCAAAAAATCAAGGAAAAGAGGTAAAAAGCCAGCCTTCATACCACTAAAATCTACCACCATCACACCCATTAGCATTATTTCCATTAATAGGCAATTTCTTTTTCCCTTTGCACCTTCCATCTGAAATATCATCTTCCATGTTCACAAGATGTCTTCCCCAGCTCCCATTTGCACTTGCTCCTTCTCTCATTCACCTCAATCAAGTGAATACATAGGATGAATGGAAAAAGCATGCTCAATATTTCTATTGGAACAAAGTTTTGATTGCATGCTTTGTTTGGTCTAAAAATCGCTTCTTAGGGTTTTGGAAGCTATTTTGGGTTGATCAAATTGAAAAAAACAATGATGGAAGTCTCATGTAAGTTAAGTAAATAATGGATTAAACTTGGTAATCAAATTTAATTGAAGGGTAAGAACTAATGCAATTTTGATTTCATGAATACAAATATGTAGACAAACCCATGGAAAAGGATTTCCATGAAGTCAGCTCATTAAACACAGGAAACTTATGGCTCAATATATTAAACATGGATTAAGGTTTAATAACTTATAAAAGAGATTGAGCATGTACTAACTATAGTAAGGATTACTAAACATTGCATGATTAGAGTGTTAGAAACTTCAATTGTTGTCTTGTGTTGTCATTGATGTCAACCTTTCTTGAGTTGTCATTGATGCCACTATGTGTTGCAGATGCTCTAAAAGTGAATGTTCTGGTATTGTTGTGGTCTAAAAAATATTCAGGTGTTTCCGGAAGGTTGGTGTAGTGAAAGTTCCACTATGTAGGAGAGAGTATTTAATGTCCCAATGGAAGAATGCTTTGCATTGCTCCAGTATGTGAAGATTATGTGTTGCGGCTCTGGATATAATGTTTATGTTTTGTGTATATTGCACAATCAAGTTTGCAAGTCCTCTATTGCTCAGATGGTAGAGTTGGTTGTTAGAGTTTTTGATAGTGAGGTTGTCTGTCAAAACCACTCTGGAGAATGCCTAGTGGCTTCCAGATATGTGGAAGCAAGTGTCGCGGTTTGGAGGACATGTTTATTTGGTTTGTGTAGTGTTCCAAATCAGTTTTCCAGTGATGGTTTGATTAAATTGTGCAGTTATGACATTTTGAGTTTTGTACAGTCAACTGGTCTGGTTTCCAGTTGACTATATCCTACTTGGATCATATTCTTTTGGTCCAGATTTGCTTTGGAGAATGAGTGTAGTTAGCATTTTGGGTTTCACCAAGGCGTGTGGAGATCCGCGTTGTGAAGTTTGCATTGGAGGATAGTTTTGGGCTGACTAGTTGGCGTGCTTTAATGTCTATCTACATGTTTCATTTGATGGTGTCTTTGGAGGTTGTGTTAGCGTGTGCAGTTCATTGGAATCATTTGGAAAGGATGTGTTGTGATGTGTTTAGGTTCTCTTTATCTCCTCGAGTGGACCGGAATGAATATTTTGGGTTTAGGTGGCCAAATTTATGTAATATTGCTTATTTTGTTTGTGGCCAACCTAATCAAGAGTTTTAATGATTAATTTTGTATATAGAGGAGTGTGGATGTGTGAGTGAAGGTATGGGATATGTGTGAATTGACAAGAAGCGGATATGAATGATTTGCATGCAGTTTTGATGTTGGAGTTGTGTGAAAGTCAATGAAGAGCTTTGATGATGATATCTTCAATGTGACAATGTTTTGAGATAGTGTTTGAAGTTAGATGTGTTTGCCATGATATTGGTTGCTTGGCACAGTCGTTCAAGGACAATTTCAGGATCAGGGGATCTTGTTCTTTTCAATTCAGTTGTTCCTTTCTTTGCTAGAAGATAGTACGTCTCTTGGCAGCTCTCTATATCTTGCCCTAACACAGCGTGTCTCAATTCTGCAAGTACTCTCAAGAGTTGTGGGTTCTAGAGGAAACATTGTAATAAATTATATGCATATTGTGAGTGTGATTCTCACCGTGGTTTTTACCAGCTTAGGGTTTTCCACATAAATCTGGTGTTCATGTGTTTGTTGTGTGTTGTGCTTTCATGATTTATTCCTAATGTAATTATATAGTTGTGGTTTGAAGTTTAAAGATCAGAAATTAAAATATTTTAAGGTCCAAATTGATTCAACCCCCCGTCTCAATCCTATGGTGTGTTCAACATAGAGAATGGTCATATGTAAAGCTAATTGGTGACATGATATCAGTGTTACAAGACCTCTATAGAGGCCTTGGGACTATAGACTTGGACTCGGTGAGTTTGCCTGGGACTCTACTGCCCATTCAAGGTAAAAAGTCACAAAAATTAAATAAAAACTTAATGTACTCTACTATTCTCAAATATTCTGAAAACATCTTTGTTGATAAATCATATATATATTGGTCCATGGTATTATCATGACTGTAATCAGTCTCCAGTCTGTTGCAACTTATATTGAGTTAGAGATTTGTGTGATTTATTATGTGTGTAATCTGCCTATATGTGCACATTATATTGAATATCAAAGGTGCTGTTGTAAACATTAATTTTCAAAATCCTAATTGTTGATGTGTTTTTTATGCACTTATACACAGAATAAAATACCAAGGTATCTTATCCTCTCTTGAACAAAATCTTCTTGAATGCTAAGCTATGTGATCATACGTCGTGACTCCAAGGTTCCAAATGTCAGTTCTTGAAGTGTGGATAAGCTCAATCGTTTGATGTGATATTGTTGGAATCACAAGGGGAACTTACGTTTTGCATGAATGTTGCTAGAACATGAATACTTAACTTGAAAAACAAATAGCAAAAAGAATTAAGGGTTAAAAAAGCTAATCTAATTCTAAGAATGTAAGAGACTATGAATGAGTTAGTGAGACTCTACTAGACTTTGCTTTCCCATGCAATGAACTCCACAAAGCTAGTGCGATCTTCTAAGGTAATTTTATGATGTTCAAATCACCACCAATAACATAAACACCATCAATGTGATGCATGTCAATGGATGAGTAGCAATCAAAGTTAAGCTTATGCAAAGAAATCATTCGACCACGCAAAGCATTTTACAATCAGCAAAATACAATTAGTACGAACATGCAAATTTCACAACTAATCATCCACAATAACTTCCATCCATCCCATCAACATTAAAACAAATGGGAAATAGAGACCATGCAAAATGTTGAATCAACACATGAATTCACCATATCTTCAATGAAAATAATATGCTTCTTGCAATAAAGTTTTGGCAACAATTTTTGCCTTCTACTTTACTCCTAATTATTTGGCTGCTAACTATTATCTATTAATCTACTATTAACTTTTACAAATGAGGAGAGCAAGCCTTTTATAGACTTCCCTTTACAAATGAATGGTCGGGATCAAATCCAAATCAATGGCCAAGATTACAAGATAAAACCCTAATTAGGGTTAGTTATAACAAATTTTGCATTACATTTAATGCTTAACCAATGATAAAATTACATTTTATAACACATGTCCCTCCTTGAACTCTAACCAATAGGAATTGGGTTAAGTAAGATAAACAAAATTTGATGAAGTGACATGTGTCACTTGCTCCACTCTTGGATGCATTAGGTTCAATGTATCATTGACATAGCATGACCTTGATTGGTTGATAGAAGTGAGCTGTCACTGCCTCAACTTGCATATCCTTGATTAAGTTGGCCTTCTCCAGTTTGGGAATTAATTGATTGCATCATCTTGTTCATCCATCCTCATTGCACTCTTCGAGTTCCGTCATTCTTGCATTTCACTTGCCTATCATCTTGGAGCTGATCTTCATCACTTGTTGCTAGGTTCTTGCATACCTTGAATCTCTCTCCTTGCCCTCACCATTCCTACCATAAGAAATGCCTTGATATGCTTGAGCAATCCTTGACTTCTTCATGTGATTAGATATCACCTTGTCCTTTCTCCTTGTGAAAGTTCATCCTCTACCTTGAAGGTTCTGATTATCATCTCTGTCCTGGAGCTGATCTCAATCTTCATATCAAGTACCGGCCTGCTTGTACTTGCTGATGAAGCCCTCCTTAAAATGTGTTTGTCTTGATATTCTTCTTGACCTTGGGGTTGCCATCCACTTTCTACAAGTAAACACCTTAAGTTATAACGATAGAAGGACAAAACATAGGATGCAGCAGTTGATCACCACTCAAGTTATTAGAGACAATATATTTGACAAGAAGAAATGCAACTTAGTCTAAAATCAGAAAACTGAAAACCATCAATTTTGAACTGCAAGTGGAGTTTCAGGAATGCAACTGAAATTCTGGGTTGCTGTGATGATGTTGATCAGATCCGCCCTTCAATGCTGGTGGGATTTGGTTGATGAATTCACTCTCTAATTATTGGTGTCTGATTCAAACTTCACCTCTGTTTGATGGAGACTTCGCACCTCTTGGATGTTTGCTGCTGGGAATATCACTTTTGCTGGAGAAATTCGCCTTGGTTGGTGTTGGATTTGCAACTCTCTTGCTTTAAATTCGCTTTGCATCTGATGAATTCACTGTGTTTTTTGATTGAATTCACTATCCTTGATCGAATTATCTTGCAACTGCTCTGCTCTTAAATTAACATTCGTTTGAGATGATCAAATGAAATGATCATCCATCCTCTTTATAGGCACCTCAACTCTTGATGGTTCACATCTCAAGGAAGCCGACTTGTTCATCACTTGCATCAACAATTGATCAATCCCCTTGTTTAATGTGCATTTAGGTCTCCTTGTTGGTTGTACTCACACCTCATCTCTTGGTCATGGATCCTAGAGGGGCGTGAATTTCCAAAGGTCGTGGATTGTTCCTCATCATGGATTTTCACCACTCATGGATAATTCACTTTCCTCCTTCCAAGTTGTTGATTGCATTGATCACTTCATCACTTCACAAATTCACCTCACTTAGTTGCTCATTTGCTCAAACATAAGGATGTTGGATTTATCTCCATTGGGTCGTGGATTTGAGTAACCCATGGACAACTTGCCACCATCCACCTCAAGTCGTGGATTTCTCATGTTCGTGGATTTTGGAGGGTCATGGATTCTTGCAAGTGGAGGATAGTTATTATCATCATTCAATCTCAGCAACTCCAACACTTAGTCAATTAATTCACCTTCATCATGTAGTTGATACTCATTCTCCAAGTCAAGAATTGAGTAAGTACATTGTTTCTCCTTCACTTCATGGATCGACCTCGCCATCTTCATGCTTGAAGCATGGATTTTCTCAAGTCATAGATTGATCATCATCACTCACCTTCATCATGTTGATTTTTTCATCCAATTCATTCCAAAGTATATTCATTATCGCTCATCAAGACATTGAAACGCTACAACTTACCTTCGTCATTGCCTTCCATTACCCCCTAAGTCGTGGATTTCCATGACTCAAGGACAAACTCATTGACTTCCACTTCAAGTTGATTCCATCATTCCTGGCTCGAGTTGATCATCAAAGACCTTTGCTTGCAAACTTGGAGGATTCTAAGGCTCAATTCAATTAAGTGCAACACTTATTCACCATCACCTCAAGGCCACCAAGTCGTGGATTTGAGCATGTTGAGGACAAATTGTTGTACTTCACCTCAAGGTCAGAAATTTCACCCAATCGTCAAATCCTTGAGGTCGAGGATTTTGGCAACTCATGGATTTCTCCTAGTGTTACCTAAAAACGTGTTTCTGGCCTAAAGGCACATGTTCCGAAAATTTACGGGGACTTGGGGACGACCGGAAACGCTTCCAAGCCATCCCTGATCCTTGAAAATTTTCGAAAACCATCCCGGAAACTCATAAACGGTCAACCTTTTTTTTCCGGGTGTCGTTGACCGTCCCTAAGATGGTAGGGGACGCCCAAGCCATCCCCTGACCATCTCGGGGATGGATGGCCGTTTTTAGCGATAGGCACAATTTAAAAATAATTTTTTTATTAAAATAATTTTTTATTATATTTTCTATAAAAATTGTTTTTCATTATTTTTTTATAAAAATTATTAATGAAAGCAATTAAATTTTTTTCATCAAAATTGTTGATAGAAAATTTTTATAATTATTAATATTGAAAGAAACTAAGCGATCAATTTTTTTTAATTTTTACTTAGCTATCGATACCATATTATTGATATCGATATAATATTATATCGATATCATATAATATTGATATAATATTATATTGATATCATATGATATTGATAAAAGTCATACTCGGTTTTAAAGAAAAAAAACATTGGCGGAGCTTTCACGGCAGCACTCAGCAAGGGAAGAAATAAAGAACTCGTTCGAGCAAGGAAAAAGAAGACTATTATAGGCGAAAGGGTTTTTTATTTTCATTTTGATTTTGGTCCGAGCAAGGAAAAAGAAGACTATTAAGTGTCTGATTCAATGATTTTAGAATTAGAATCTAGATTCTAATTTATAAATGTTGTTATGTTGCTATGATGAATGTTTACTGTGTTACAATGTTATATAAATTTCAGATTTCCCTACACACACACACACACACACACACACATATACATATGTATATATATATGTATGTATGTATATATTATGTATATATATATATATATATATATATATATATGTATATATGTATGTATGTATGAATATATGATGAATGTTTATTGTGTTACAATGTTATATAAATTTCAGATTTCCATATATATACATATATATATATAGCCATCCCTTGTCGTCCCCTATTCTGAGAAAAAAAAAGTCCCTAAAAACTTGGGGTAGCATAGATTTCTCCACCTCATGGAATTTAGTTTTATCCACTTATCCCTCTCTTGAAATCCACCTTTAGGAATTCTTAACATTTTTGATTGATTGCTCCACCTAAGCTCTATATGATCATGAATTCATTGAGTTCATCTCTTGAAATCCACCTTTAGGAATTCTTAACATTTCTTGATTGATAGCTTTACCTACGCTCTATATGATCATGAATTCATTGAGTTCGTCCCTTGACATCCTTGCAACATTGACACTGCTTGACAACAACATTTTACTTATTCCACTATCTCAACTCTAAAACTCAATCCAACCACTCCACCATGGACTCCAGACATGAAATATGACTCCCTAAGTTGACTACTTTCTAACAATCGAGGCACTACATCCTCTCACAAGCAAAAGCTTAATAACTAAAGAAACTACTGCCAAACCAAACGACTAAGCTAAAACAACTAACCTACAAGCAAAAAAGTATCAACACTAACTTGGAACAAAATCCATGTTTTGGTCATCTATTGTGAGGAGATATTGCTGGTGCACTTCTTGACAGATTTATCTTTGTATTAAGGGTGGCAAATAGCAGTAATCATTTTGTGCTTTGAACAGCAGTGTGTTCCAAGGGATTATTGTTACTTCTGCTCATTATATCTCTATTATTGTTGACATTAAGGTATCTATGTTACGACAGCAGTCACTATAGTTTATATTTAGTAAATCATTGTTGTTAATTGCATTTCATATATGAATCCCCAAGTGTGATAGTCAATGTGAATTTGGACTTTGCAATGAACACACTATAGACTGGCAAATCTGGGAACATAAACCAATCATGCAAACCGTTTGAATAAATACCTGTCGCCACTCTCGTTTATGAATAAATACCTCAATATGAATCAACTTCCATCAATTGCCAAAAAGAAAAAAATCGGCTTCACCATAAAAAAGAGATATCAGGTTCAAAAATAATTTGCTCAACCATACTCCAAAACGTAAAGACTGACAGAGATATTTTGAAAGTCATATTTTTTTTTGAAAACTGGAGCAAAGATATATTTGGTTCGAATTTATTAAAATCCACTATTGTGCTCTGACAACACATATACCCAATTGCCACGAAGACACCAAAATAAAACCTCTACACGCACGATTTCAAAAAAAGAGCAACGACTTCTACCAGGAATTTACCCATGAATTTGAAAAGAAATCGTGGCCTTACCAAAAGCAACACCCAGCCATGTAAAACCAATATTCCAGCTCAACATTTATGTGATTAGAAAAAAGTCTCCAAAAAATAGAAAATATTCCAGATAGTGCCACCATACTTAGGTAAAAAGAATATTTATAAATTCGTTCAGCCAAAACATTAAATGCACACCTCAGCCAAAAAATGTGCACCAAAAGAATCACATAGAATGGGCCCCACAAAATAAACTGATGTGGCAAGAGAAGCTGAAGTGGCATAAAAGGTTGACCAAGTTGCTGACAATAGACAAGTAAGCATACAACCAGCTGATGCAGACACACAGGCAGCTCAAGCTGTTCAAGTTGGTAAGCAGGCAGCTCAAATAAACCTCAAAATTAACTTTGACATCAATGACAAAAATTCCAACAAACTCGCTCTTTGTCATTGATCTCCAATCTGCAACTTACTCCCCCTGAGAACCTGCTCCCCCTTTGACATCAATGACTGAAACAATGTTGCAATGAACCAAAAACTGATACAACTTCATAAACAAGCCTGCCACTACTGAACCGGGGCATAAAACAATATGATACGTACTCCCCCTGAGTAATACAACCCTTCAATGATGGAGTGAAATCACTCCTAATTGTTGTCTTAACCTTTCAAAAGTATCTTTGGGCAAAGGCTTAGTAAAAACATTTGCAAGTTGATCCTTAGTAGAAACATTGCTAATCACTGACTTGTTCACACAAGAAATGATACTTGATCGGAATGTGCTTAGTTCTAGAATGCAAGACAGGATTTTTAGATATGTTAATAGCACCCATGTTATCACATAAAATAGAAATAGGATGTCTGAAATCTACCTTAGACTCTTTCAAGGTTTGCTTCATCCAAAAGACCTGTGTGCAATAGGACACTACTGCAATATATTCCGCTTCAGCAGTTGAAAGAGAAACAGAAGCTTGCTTTTTTACTATGCCAAGAAACCAAACAGTTATTGAGAAAGAAGGCATCTCCACTTGTGCTCTTCCTATCATCAACTGAACCACCCCAATTTGCATTTGTGTATGTTGCAAGTAGGAAATCATTTCCACTTGGATACCATAAGCAATACTCCATAGTGCCTTTAAGATACTTGAATATTCTTTTGACTGCATGAACATGTGTCTCCTTAGAAGCAGCCTGAAACCTTGCAACATAACCTATAGCCTGCATTATGTCAAATCTAGTGGCTGTAACATACAACAAACTACCTATCATAGACCTGTAGAGAGTTTGATTAGCATCCGGTGATTTATCATCCTTATTGAGTTTACAACCAGTCACCATAGGAGTACTAACAAGAGTACAATCTTCCATTTTGAAACTCTTCAACATTTCTCTCATATATTTAGTCTGATAAATAAATATGCTTTCCTTAAATTGATGGATTTGCAGCCCAAGGAAAAATGACAGCTCTCCCAACATTAACATTCCAAACTCCATCTTCATGTTATTTGCAAAAAATTGACTATCTACACACAATCACTTCCAAAGATTAAATCATCCACATAAACAACCACGATCAGCATATGTTTACCTCCCTCTTTGATATATAAGTTGCTTGCACGCGTAATCCTGATTCTCTAACACAATAAAACCATCAAGTTGTTCTACATATACCTCTTCATTCAAATCACCATTCAAAAACGGCAGATTTAACATCCATTTGAAAAACCTTAAAACCTTTAAAAGAGGCAAAGGCTAGGAACATTCTAATAGCCTCTAATCTAGCAACTGGTGCAAAACGTTTCATCAAAATCTATACCTTCAACTTGAGCATAACCCTTACATACTAACCTTGTCTTGTTTCTCACCACATGGCCATCCTCATTCAATTTGTTCCTGAAAACCCACTTTGTGCCAATCACGTTTTTGTCCTTAGGCCTTGGGACAAGTTCTTGCTGACGTGTTTTTTATGACAGCGCCTAACACAGAATAAAGTTTCCTAACGGTCACTTCACTCTCTCTTGTTCAAAGTACAATTGTATGCTAAGATTGTTGTGATTTCAAACAATCGACTCCAAGGTTCCTATTATCACAAAAGCTCGCACCCTAGCTGAGCTATCAATTCAGCAACCTTGTGAAACATGAAACAACCCCGAAGTGTGGGACCTTGCGCAAGGGGGTTGAATCTTCAGAGAAGGTCGGCTTCTTTCTCAATCCAGGTGCAGGTGTTGAACCAACTCAACATTTCAAAACTAATTCCTAGGCCTATCCTAACAAATTGCAGAGGTAAAGGGAAGAGAGAAATGCTTGAAATAAAAGGAGGTGATGCACCAAGAAGAGATTGTTCCTCTCCCTACCCGAAATGACACAAAGAATCGACTAAAAAACCCAAGAGATGCACAAACTTCAGTTGTATGAGTAACCCCAATGCATGTATGGAGGTTAGAATTTGCTGAATGCCAAAGAGGGGAGAAGGTTTCCCACAAGTCACACTCACATATAAATTAACACAGCATAAATGAGAGAAGAGCCACAAAACATACACCTATGATGAAGGTAAGAAAACATACACAGCATACATAAGTTGAAAGAAGGCAAGAATGGTGATTTCAATTAATTATAAGGCCAATGGCCAACTTACAGCTACAAAATACAGAATAATACAAGAGAAGTGAGAGAGAATAGAATAGTTCAAGCCAACAAGGAGAGAACCCTTTACAATGAGGCTTAAAAGCCTTATATAGAAAATGGTTACAAGAGTGATCATGACCCCTGCATGTTAGTCTGGGAGTGCAAGGAAGTGCATGCACTTGACTTCAGTACTTGCAAGCAGCCTAGCCATACCCACAAAAGGCAACCCTGAGAAGGTGGATTGACTGACCTTCCAAAGTCAGAGTATGCAGACATGACATAAGTCACCACAACAAGCATGGCCCCATACCTCCCTTGATGGAAATCTTGCCAAAAACATTAAATGCACCCATGTGACTCCACAAAACAAAGTGTATAAGTCACCAAAACTGTCGGAGCATTTAAAGCCTTGAGTGTCGATCACACCGTCCGGAAATATCGCTAGTCGGAAAGAAGTCCGGGAATCCTTAGGGTTTCGGAGATCCGGAGAACGGAAAAAAGGGGCTAAGGAAGGAACTTTGAAACCTCGGGGTTCCGGAGTTCCGGGGAACTAGAGAGAAAGGGGCAAGGAGAGAGGGAACTTCGAAACCTCGGGGTTCCGGAGAAGGCAAGGGAAAGGAACTTCGAAACCTCGAGGTTCTGAAGTTCCGGGAGCAAGGAGGCGGCAAGGAAAAGGCGAAACTGTGCAAAGGAACTTCGGAATCTCGGGGTTCCAGGGAACTAGAGAGAAAAGGCAAGGAGGGAGGGAACTTCGGAGTTCCAGAGAAGTCAAGGGAAAGGAGCTTCGCAACCTGGGGGTTTCGGAGTTCCGGGGGCAAGGAGGAGGCATGGAAAAGGCGGAACTGCGCAAAGGAACTTCGGAACCTTGGGGTTCTCGAGTTTCGGAGAACTAGAGAGAAAAGGCAAGGAGGGAGGGAACTTCGGAACTTCGAGGTTCCGGAGTTCCAGAAGTTCCGGAGAAAGCAAGGGAAAGGAACTTCAGAACCTCAGGGTTCCGGAGTTCCGCGGGCAAGGAGGCAAGGAAAAGGCGGAACTACGCAAAGGAACTCTGGAACCTCGAGGTTCCGAAGTTCCGCAGAGAAGAAGAGAAGGGGAAAGGAGAGGAACTTCGAAAACTCGGGGTTCTGAAGTTCCGGGAAAAGAAAGGAGAGGCAACAAAGGGAAGGAACTTCACAACCTTGGGGTTCTGGAGTTCCGGAGAAGGAAAAGCAAGAGAAGGAACCTCTGAACCTCGGGGTTCCGAAATTCCGAGGAAGGAAGAAAAAGGCCAAGGGAGGAACCTCCTCCGGACAAGGCAACACTTCACACTTCATGATTCTTTTGCTCTCTCTTTGATCAACTAGGGCAGTGCTGGTCCATGGAACATATCTTTGATTGGTTCCCACTGATGGACCAAGGGTGTCATAAAATGACAACAGTTCCTTTTTGCAATGGACGTGACTCAGTTGGCTGATGTGATTTGTTGGTAATCCAAGGGGACTTACGTTTGGATAATTCTTTCACTTCTTTGCCGTGGTTGGTACTTCATCATCAGATGTAGCAATTTTGCGATGCTTCTACTTCAAATGAACTGAAATTAAAGGGGAAAGGGTAAGAAAGATCTAAATCTACTCCTAAGGGCAGTCATTCAATAGATAGTGCTCTAGTGGACAAATTCCAAATAAACCAAGCTCTGTTTTGCCAAGATTAACTACAACTCTGCAAGAACCGATGCAATCTTCTGAGTATGTTTAAGGATTTTCACATTGAGAAAGTGCATTTGAATACCCAACAAGGCGCAATCCAAATCACCATTCACAATCGAGCTTAGCACTCCCCCCCACCCGGCCCCTTCTATCTCCCCCCGCCCACCCCGCTATCATTCCCTCCCACCCGGCAAATATATAATACCCTCCCGCAATATACTGGGTGGGTGGGAGTTCTAGTTGCAAGGGGGGCTTCTGCTTGGAGGGTTATACTAGGGAATTTTGAATTCTTCCCTGAGGGGATTTTCCTTCTCTCAATTTCTTCCTTGCTTGGAATTCCAATCTTGGGTGTTGGAATGACCATATGGATAAATTTTCTTTTCTTGCTTTCCCTTCCTGCCTTCCATTCAGCGCTTTTACTTGTACTTAGGTGTGGAAATCATATAACGAAGGAATTTAACCTTTTTGACCTTTCCAGGGTGCCTCGGGATTCAACTTTCTTTCCTTGACATGGGCATGAATTTGATGTCTCGGAGGAATTTTTCATCAATTTTTTGTTTCTCCATGACCTCTTCATTTTAGCATCCATCACTTGACTTGGGCGGAATTGCATGCTTGAGGAGAAACTTTGGCTGGGCTTGACTTTCCTTGGCACCTTGGTTTTGGCGCCCATCACCTGACTTGGGCGCTAGAATGGCATGGTGCTGGAAAACTTGGTGTGGAGCAAAATTCCTCCACACCCCAACTTGAGTGCTCTACCTTGCATTTGGGCGCCCTCTCATGAATGAGCGCTAATTTCACCTTGTCATGGAAAACTTGCTGCAGAGGAAAATTCCTCCATGGCCATATTTTGGCGCCCACCCAACTTTGGATGGATTTCTCTGCCTTAAGAATTCTAGCTTTGATTTTTCATCCATACTCAGGTTTTTGCCCATTCCTGGATTAGGATGCCATATTTGGAATTGAAGTGGTTTCCACTTTTGGAATAGGCGTCAATACCTAGCCACTTTTTGATCAATTAGCCTGCTTTTTCGAACTTTCCAGATTTAGCAATGTTCAAGAATTCCCATTCTTTAGTGTCTGCTTGCGAAGAACCTGCCACAAATAGACTTACCCAAAATAGTAAGTGTTTCAAAATGTTTGGATTAGGACAAAACAAGCCATCAAAGAACTTACAAAAAATAGAACCTTACAAAAAATGGAAACTACTAAAAATAGTAAGTTCAAGTTTTGGCAAAATTAGACCAATCTAAGAGGTAGTGAAATCCCTAAAAACTAAGAACTTTCTAAAAATAGAAAGTTGCTCAGAATTTGCTCAAATTTCACAAGTAGGTTCCTTAGAGGGTCTTGATTCCAATGCAATGCTCAGTTTTCCCAAAACACTAAAGGAAATGCTTCAAATCCAAGTCTGGAGGATGAAACCTTAAAACGGACAAAACAGGCTCCAGACTTGGCCAAAATTGCTCAAATGAGCTGCAAAATTGATTAAACCGACTCCCAAACACCCGCAAACTAAGGAGACTGACGAGACTGTCGTGAAAAGACCCCAAAAGACTAAGATCAAAAGACCGAGAGGGCCTAAAAATTAGGGGGTCCCCATTTGGAATGGGGTGATGTGTAATTAGGTTCCAGCAATTCCCAAGTTTCACTCTTATTGATTTGATCCAACTCTTCTTTCATAGCTGAAACCCAAGATTTATCTTCTGTTGCCTCTTCAAAAGTCTTTGGTTCAATTATGGACAGCAATGAAATATCATCATCCTCGTAGTAATTTACTTTTCTTCTTGATGCTATAGGTTTGTCCTCTTGCATAGTCTGATTAATAGGATGGTTTTTCTCAACAAATCTTGATGTGGACTTAAGAGAAGTTCTGATTGTAGTTGTGTTTTTGTCATGTGAAGTTGTAGGACTAGCTGATGCATCTGTTGTACTAGACTGATTTTTTGTTGTTGCACCCTCAAAACATGAACCAACACATTCATTTTGATTGTTATTAGGTGTATTTCCAACATTATTGCTTGCTGTCCCAACTTGTGAATTGGTAGGAATTGGTTGGCCAACATTTTCAGCTTCATCACCCTACAAGCTATCATTACAACTTTGCAATCTCTTAGAAGAATCAGCAATCTCATGAATTTTCACATTAGTACTTTCAACTATCTTATGCAATCTCTTATTGAAACATTTATAGGCTTTACTTGTTAAAGAATATACTAGAAAAATACCCTCGCCTGCTATAGGATCAAATTTGCCTAAATTATCTTCATCTCTTTTAATATAACATGGGCTGCCAAAGATTTTAAAAATACTTAACAATTGCTGCCCTACCATTCCATAATTCATATGGTGACTTCTCATGCTTTGCCCTTACCAAACTTCTATTCTAAATATAAACAGCTATATGAACTACTTATTTCCAAAAACAATCACTTGCCTTAGATTCATTCAACATGCTTCTAGCCATCTCCTGGATTGATTTGTTCTTTCCCTCAACCACCCCATTTTGTTGAGGTGTCCCAGCTGCTGAAAATTGTCTCTTAATGCCATGCTTCTCACAAAAACTCACGAGTTCATTAGAGGTAAACTCACCTCCGTTGTCTGATCATAGGCATTTGATTTTCAATCCCTTTTCACTTTCAACCAAAGCTTTGAAAGCTTTGAACTTCTCCAAGGCTTCTGATTTTTCCTTCAAAAGGCCACCCAAGTCATACATGAGCAATCATCAATTAATAACATAAAGTATCTCTCACCTTGCATGCTTGCGGTTCTTGTTGGTCCGCACAAATCAGTATGAACCAGCTCTAGAGGCATTGTGCTTGAGTACTCTTTTGCTTTAAAACTCCTATGAGTTTGTTTGCCAAATTGAAAATCTTTACACACTGTGTCAAATGGTTTAGTGAGTTTTGGCAAGTCTCTCACTACTTTCTTCTTGCTGATCTGAACAAGACTATCAAAGTTTATATGACCAAGTCTCATATGCCACAACCAAGATTCATCAAGTACACTCAAGCAACAAGTTTCACTTTTAGAATCATCAAGAATATACAAGTTATTCGCTGCCCTAGTTGCTTCAGCAATATGAGTGCCATCTTTACTAATCTTACTATGACCTTGATCACACAACTGATTGACACTAAATAAATTATGTTTCAGGCCTTCAACAAACAGCACATTCTCAACTTTAGTCTTAGCATTACTCGACATGAGTGTACCTTTATCAGCAACTCTAGTAGATGAGTTTCCACCAAATGTAACCTTACCACTATTAGATTTCTTGAGAGTTAAGAACTTACTCTCATCTCCGGTCATGTGTCTGGAGCAGCCACTATCCACATACTATATATCTCTCTCATTATGTGCAAGAAGGGCTATTTGCACAATCAGAGACTTAGTGTCAGCCTCTTTCTCTTTCTTTCTCCAAATTTTGGTTTCCTTTATATTGTTGTTAACATACTTCTTCGAAAAGTCTACCTTGTCATTCTTACAAAATCTTGCACTGTGCCCAATGTTATTACATTCATAGCAAACATAAGTATAATCACCTAGAGAAGCAAAAGAGTTCTCGTTTGCAAAAACGAAACTATTTCTAAAAGACATTCTACAATTTGCTGCCTTGTGTCCAAAATAGTTAAAAGCAAAACGGTAACCATTAAAGAATGAATGATTAAACCTAGTTAAGTGTGCTTGTCTAGAACTGAAAGGTTGCCTGAAAGCAATATTTCTGGTTTTTGAAAATGAAAACCTTGAGCTTTCACCATTAGATGTCTACTGTCCTGCCTTCGAACTTTCTCCTTCTTCGAGACCAACACCACCCTTGTCTGAGGACTGTTTTTGAGAAGCTAACAGGTTATCCAACAAAAGTGAACCTTTCTGATTTATCTCTTCATGATTCAGCAGTGTGGTTGATTTTTCTATCTTCCTAGGAGAAGCTATCTTAGCTTCAAGTTTTTCACAACTTTTAGACATATCTTTAATCTGATTTTTCAATTCCTCTTCAAGTTTCTTAGCCTCATCAATCTGAAATTTCAGATCATTTACTTGTTTCTCTGCATCTTCAAGAGCTTGTGATTTTTTAACTTTTTCTTCAATTTCTTCCTTGAGCAGCAACTTCAGATTTAAGTTTTTCTTCTTTAGACTTTTGATTTCACTGAGAGCACTTACCAATCCTTGTTCAAGGTCCACTTCTCCATCTTCTTCATCAAAAACATCTTCATCTTCTTAATTTTCAATTTGAGATTCTTCTAGGGCCATAAACAAAATCTCATCACTCTAAAATTCTTCATCATTTCCTTCCAAAGAATCACTTTCCTTCTTTGAATATAAACTCTTCTTGGATTTCCATGTCTTCTTGTCCTTTCATTTGAAGTTCTTTTTGTAGAACTTTGGCTTCTTTTCATTACCGTTGTCTTCATCATTTTCATAAGGACATTTAGCTGCAAAATTTCCATCCTTTCCACAATTAAAGCACTTGAGAGGCATCTTCTTCTTTCGTTTGCTAAATTCCTTCCTTACCCTTTTCATGAACAAAGCTTCCTTTGAATTTGAATCAACATCAAAACTTTCACTTGATATTTGCTCCTTTTGTTTGCCTTTCTTTGAGACTTTGAAAGCAATCTCTCTTTTGGATGATTTTGTGTTTGTCCTCATCTAATATGCTGTTAATATACCATGAAGTTTGTCAATGGACAATTTATCAAGATCAGTCATCTCCTCTATGGCTGAGATCTTAGCATCAAATCTTAAAGGTAAAGACCTTAAGATTTTCTAAATAACCAAACTATCATCAACCTTCTCACCAAGACCTTTTAAAGAATTCACAACTTCATCTACTCTCAGAAAGTATGCTGCAACATTCTCATCTTCTTTCATTTTCAGACTTTCAAACTGCACTCTATGAGTCTGAAGCTTGGCTTTCTTCACTTTTTCATCTCCTTCATAAGCATTTGTGAGTTTATCCCATATAGCTTGAGAACTGTCACAATGCATAAGCTTTCACAAACTCAAATTTTGACAATCCACACAAAATAGCATTCATAGCCTTTGCATTGCTTTCAAAGGCTCTCTTTTCATCGGCAGTAGATGGAGCATTCTAAGGAGGTGTGTAGCCTGACACAACATTGTTTCACACATCAAAGCCAAGGGACATTAGATATGCTCTCATCCTAACACACCAGAAGGCATAATTTGATCCATCAAATAAGGGAGTTTTGTTCGTGGTGAGACCTTCCACAACATTCATCTTCAAACACCAATAGGATCAGCTCTAAAGCTTTTAAGCCTTAATAGAAGGTACGTACTCTGATACCAATTGAGAAACACGCAGCCAATACTGAGAGGGGGGGGGGGGGGAGGGCCTGAATTAGTATTGGAGATTTTGATCAATTTTTAAAAACAAAGCTAAATGATACACAAAAGATCAATAAACCACAACCACAAGATTTTCTCGTGGAAAACCCTTTTGGGTAAAACCCACAGCATCAAATGACATTCATTAGCTTCAAACAGGCACCAACCCAATTACAAGAGATAAGTAAAAGAGAGCACCAACCTCTGTAAGTAACTTCGTCTTTGTATCATATCATCTCAATAGCAACTCATTAGCATTCTTGTTCAATAAAACAAATCCTTCAAGAGCTCTTGTTACTTGAAAGTTAATTTAGAAACCTGTTGTGACGTATTCACACATCGCCCCATTGCAAATGGGGACCCCTCCTTTCTGCTTTCTAGGGTTTGCTTTTTAGGTCTTTTAGGTTCTTGTCTATTGACCTTTTGCATTTGAAGGGTCGCCAGGGGGCTCATTAGGGTAGCAAGCTCTGCTTGAGTCAAGTGGATCTCCTCAAGAGGTCAAGTCAATTGAGTGATTAGGGGTAATTTAGATCATTCCTAGGGTGTCTTTTTGTGTACTATCTAGTCGCACTTCAAGTTGCTAAATCAAACCTTGGTTGAATGCATAATGTCCTCCTAGGTCCCATCCCTTACATCAAGGGCAAAGCGAATTCGTCTTGAGAAGTCTGGAATGTCATCCTGATCCTCAAATGCCCTGAAATTTGGCTAAGTCTGTAATGTCGTCCTAATCCTAAAATTTGACTAAGTCTGGAAAATTGAAAAATCCACGAAAAACTAGATTTTGCATTATAACTCCTGGAGGTCCGAAACCACTCTCAAACATCCTGATAGTATATATGGAATATAACTTAAAATATATGTCACTTATACTTAAATGTTATATTCCATATATGAATCCTGACGGAGAGGCTAAAATGTCAAATTTTGCTCCTAACCCTTCCAAAGGGTCTAGAGGGAATTTCAATTTCGCTATGAACCCTTCTATGGAATATAACTTAAAGTATATGTCACTTATACTTAAATGTTATATTCCATATATGAATCCTGACGGAGAGGCTAAAATGTCAAATTTCGCTCCTGACCCTTCCAAAGGGTCTAGAGGGAATTTCAATTTCACTCTTGACCCTTCCAAAGGGTTCAGAGCGAAATTCCACAAAGGACCTAAATTTTTCACCTAAATCATTGAATTGTCGAGCAAATTTGCAAGGATATGGAAGGAAATTGATCTAGGATCAAGTCTAAGACAAGTCAAGTCAATTTGAAGGTGAATTGAGCCTAGAATAGCAATTTCGCTCCTGACCCTTCCAAAGGGTCCAGAGCGAATTCCTCTATAAGACACTCTACATTGCCCAAAGCCATGAACTAGCTCATTCCCAGGCATTTGCGAAGGCAAAACACTTATTTGGAGTGAAGAAATGTGAAAATGAAGTCAGGATTTGAGCCCAAGGAGGAATTTCGCTCCTGACCCTTCCAAAGGGTCCACAGCGAAATTCATATAAAACCCTATTTTTCACAAAATCTTGAGCTATGTGTCAACTTAAAGAGCAAATTTGCATGGTCATGATGGAAGGAAGCCTTGTTGATATGTGGCGACTGATCAACAAAGTACTGTACACTCAGCACGTATCCTCGCCCTTTTTTTGTTGATGAAAACTGACATTGTAATAAAACCCTAAAAAGGCCAACTTTATTTGTTGCCCTAAAAATGCATGTTATAAGCAGTTGGGATGCTAAAGGCATTGCGAGGTTGATGTACTGTTTTTGTTGGATAATAAGAAAGATTGGACGATTGTGTATGGTGGACGTAACCCATTCTGGGTGAACCACGTTAAATCTCTGTGTTATCTGTGTTCTGTTTTATTCCTTTTATCTTTTGTATTTAAATTTGCATATAATTGTTAGTTCATATTTGCTTTGGATCTACTTGAAACCCTAACAAGCCTAAAAAGTGTGTCCAAGGCATGAAAAGGAGAAAGGAAGTAAGAAATTAGCTCAAAATGAGAATTTTGCTCCTGACCCTTCCAAAGGGTCCAGAGCGAAATCCTCATTTGACCCTCAATTTTGGCCTAAGGCATTGAAAATGAAGATTTTTGAGCCAAGTGGATGGCAAGTGGACTTGAATATGGCGAGAGGAGGGTGAGTTTGATCAATTTTGAAGATGGATTGGATGAAAGAGGTGAGAAATCAATCTTACTCAACTTACAACCTGTGATCATTGGTGTACTGACAGGTTTGCAATCCTCCATTTGGAATTTCTTAAGCATCTCTTTGGTGTATTTAGTATGAGAGAGAAATATACCTGCATCCAATTGAGACACTTGCAACCCAAGAAAAAATGAAAGCTCTCCTATCATAACATTTTGGATTTTGTTTGCATTTCGGTGGCAAAATATTTGCAAACATTATCAACACCACCGAAAGCAATGTCATCAACATAGACTAGTACCACAAATACATGATCACCAATTGACTTGAAATATAGGTTGCTACCTACATTACCACTACTAAAACCCTATTGAAGAAGATGTTGATCCAACCTGGAGTGCCAAGCCCTAGGAGCCTGTTTTAGACCATACAAGGCCTTTTTTAATATGCACAAATAATCTTCTTTTCCTGGACATTTAAATCCTTCTGGCTGTTCCATATAAACCTCTTCTTCCAAATAACCATTTAGAAACGCAAGTTTAACATCCATTTGCCAAACTTTAAAAAAATTATGAACTGAAAAAGCCAAAAACATTCGAATAGCTTCTAATCTGGCTACGGGAGCAAATGTTTCATCAAAGTCAATCACCTCAATTTGTGCATATCCTTTGCACATTAGCCTAGCCTTATTTCTCACAATTTTACCATCCTCATTTAGTTTATTCCTAAATGCCCACTTGGCACCAATTACATTTTTATCAATAGGCCTAGGGAACAATTTCCAAGTTTTGTTTTTCTCTATTTGAATTAATTCCACTTTCATAGCATTAATGCAGTTTTCATCACTACTGGCCTCATTATAAGAGTTAGGTTCTAATTCAAAAACCAAAGAAAGATATACCTCTTCATTACAATGTTTGGTGATTTTTCTTCGTGTTTAAACACCATCATCAATATGACCAATTATATGTTGCTCGGGATGGTTTTTCTTTACAAATTTTGAGGGAGCCTTTTCACTGTCATTTTCAAGAGCCACTTCACCACCATTTTCAGAACCTATTTCAACACTATCATGTTTAGAAGCATTATTTTCAGAATTCTTAGCAACATTTTCAGGTTCTTTGCCTACAATAGGTTCTTCAAGGTTATCTTCCTACAAAATCTCATCCACTTTCACATTAGCACTTTCAATAACCCTTTTCAATCTAATATTATAACATTTGTAAGCCTTGTTATGTGTAGAGTAACCAAGAAAAATACCCTCATCACATCTAGGATCAAAACTTCCCAAATTATCTTAATCTCGTCTAATAAAACATCTACTTCCAAAGACTTTAAAATATTTAACAAAAGCAAATTTGCCATACCAAAGATCATAAGGATTTTTCTTACTATTGGGCCTCAATTGTACTCTGTTAAGAGTATATACTGTTGTGTGTACAACTTCTACCCAAAACTTATCTGAGATTTTGGCTTCGTTAAGAAGAGTCCTTGACATTTCTTTAACTGTTTGATTTTTCCTTTTGACCACACCATTCATGTTGTCGTGTCCTTGCTGCAGAAAACTGCCTTTTAATGCCAAATTTCTCACAATAATCATCAAATTCGTTAAAAACAAATTCACCACCATTGTCAGATCTAAGACACTTGATTTGAAAACCACTATCTTTCAACCATTGTTCTAAAGATTTTAAACTTCTCAAATGCCTCGGATTTTTCCTTTAGAAAAGTCACCCATGTCATTCTTGAAAAATCATCCACAAATAGCATAAAAAATCTTTTATTTATTAACCCTTTAGCTCTAGTTGGTCCACAGAGATCAGTATGAATTAACTTTATGGGGTGCAAACCTGAATATTCTTTTGGCTTAAATCTAGAAATAGTTTGCTTGCCCTGTTGGCATTCTTTACAGATAATATTTTTAGGCTTTACAATTTTAGGCATGTGTCTAACTGAATTCATGGAACTGACTTTAACAAGATTGCCAAAATTTACATGACCGAATCTTCTATGCCAAAGCCAACTTTCATCAAACTAACTCAACATACAATTTTTACCTTTTACCTCACTTAAATCATAAACATTACTTTCAGTTCTTTTGCCTTAAGCAACAAGTTTTCGTGATTTAGATTTTCTTATTTCACATCCTTGAGCATTAAAGAACACAAAATATCCAACATTTTGACAATTAAAACAGATTACACTGAAATTCTTCAAATAATCAAAACAAATTCTGCTAATAAAATTAACATTCCTTTGTGGCACAACTCTACAATTAACTGCTTAATGACCAAAATAGTTCCAAAGATTACAATAGCCATGAAAGGAATAATATATGTTTGTTGTCAATCTTCTACTAGGAAAATACCATTGTGAATATCTTTGTTGTCTCTAAACTTAACAAATTTATTGCTTTTGTCTTTGTCACTGGAACTTTGGCCTTTTTCAAAACCCAAACCACATGTGCTCTTATTTGACATTTGTTTAGTTAGCGTTTCATCTAACAATTCTTAACTCTTTTCAAATTTAACTTGTTTATCAAAACCTATCTTTAATTGTTTAAGTTCATTCCTCAAATTGACAACTTCACTTTCTAACTTTAAAAAAAATTCAGATTTTAATAAGAGTTCAAAATTAATTACTTCAGTTTGTCTTTTACCTTCTTCGATTTCAACCTTCAAGTTGATGATTATCTTATTCCTTTCCTCAAGTTACCTATTTAGGGTATCTCTTTCCTTCAATGCTCACATCTTCTGTTGTGAATTCTCCCTCTTCAATCTCTTGATTTCATCTAAGGCAAACAAAAGTTCTCCTTCAAGACGCATTTCACTTTCTTCATCATCTTGCAACTCCTCATCATTTTGATTTGCACTGATAGGTCCAATTGCCATAAACAGTGTTTCAGCACTAGACTCTTCAATGTTTTCTGAATTTGAATTGTCTTCTTTAATACATAAGCTTTTCTTCTTTTTTGAAATTTTTTCTTGTTTGAAAAAAGATTGTCCTTTATACTTCTTTTTGAAGCCTTCCTCATTATCTTTGTCATCCTTGTCATAAGGACACTTAGCAGCAAAGTGTCTGGTTCTTCCACAATTGAAGCACTTAAGGGATAACTTTCCTTTGCACTTACCAAAACTCTTTTTTAGTTTCTTCACCAAGTATGCAAGTTCTTCTTCCATGCTACTATCTGAATCTGAACTTTCTTCTTTTGCCTTATTCGTTGCTTTGAAGGCAGCCTCTCTCTTTGTATCTTCTAGTGGAACCAATCTCATTTCATAAGCAGTCACGATGCCATGTAGATCATGTATTCTAATTTTACCAAGGTCTCTTGCCTCTTCAATAGCAGAAATCTTTGCATTGTATCTAGAGGGTAGAGATCGTAAAAATTTCTACACAACAATAGAATCTTTCACTACTTCTCCAAGACCCTTAATTGCATTTACTATCTCATCAATTCTAAGGCGACAGTCTCCAATTCATTCGTCTTCCCTCATTTTCAACTCTTCAAACTTAGCCTTGTAAGTTTGCAACTTTGCCTGCTTAACCTTATCATCTCCCTCATAGATGCTCTTCAACTTGTCCCATAACTCCTTGGCTGTTTGACAATGCATTACTTTAACAATCTCAATGTTAGACAATCCACAAAGTATAGCATTTTTAGCTTTATCATTACTCTCATAATCTCCTTTTTTTGTAGGATGAATTAAAACATGTGAAGGCATTGTATAACCATTAACTATTGGCATCCAAACATCAAACCCTAAAGATGACAAATAGCTCCCCATCCTTATCTTCCAAAATGCATAGTTAATGCCATCAAATAATGGTGCCTTATTAGAAGATCCTTCCTGACTAGCCATGTGTTCTATACTTAGGACCTACTTAAATTGATTAAGTCTTTTTCCAAGTACTTGGCTCTAATACCAATTGTAGAGCACAAATTTACTACTGAGAGGGGGGATGAATCAGTAGTAAATGAAATAACTTGAATTCTTACCCAATTAATTCTTTCCAAAAATTTACTCAAAAACTTTTAATCTTAATCCTGAAATGAAAGCACCAATATAAAACATAAAGAAAACATCACACAATGAGACCAATGCACAAAGGTATACGTGGAAACCCAATTTGGGAAAACCATGGTGAGAAATGCTGCTAGGATCTACCATCCTAATATAGCCTCACAGTTAATCCTTTTACAATATTTTGAGCACCAACTCAATCAAAAACTTCAAGAGAGCACCAAACCTCCAAATACACAACACAATGACTTGCACCAACTCAAGAATCTCAGAGCACCAACTCCAGAACAAGTTCAGTTACACAGTTCATTTTCTTATAGATCAAATATACAAGTCTGCTTTTACAAACTGAAGCATTAAAATAGAATAGGAAGTCTGATTTTGCTATTATAAAAAACTCTAAAATTTTAAATTAGAAAAAAAATTAAAAATGCAAGCCTACAATATGTACAAACTAACAAAAGTTTAAAACGAAGATCAAAAAACATTATAACAAATAGTGAAACTTGTTTCTTTTCTTCCAAAAATAAATAAATAAATAAATAAAAAAATAAATAAAATTGTTAAAAGACTATTAAAGAGGGTGAAATGCTTAACCTTGGATGATTAAATCTCCTTTGAGAAAGCTATCTTCCCTCCTCTGGCACTCCTTGATCTATCCCCTTCAAAAAAGACCAGCTACCCTTCAAAATGCCAAAATGAGAAAAGAGAAAATGAATAGAGAAAACTGTGTTTTGTCTAGGGCAAAATGATGCTATAAGGGGCATATTTGGATTTCAATCTAACAAAAAAAGTTTTTTTAATATGATTTGGGCACTTTTTGGCCTTGGGACCTTATAGTCTTCTAACTTGATAAAATAGAAATTCTAGGGAAAAACAATGATATATGATGTGTTCAAATCTTGTTAAGAAAACTTGTGGACATTTTGAATACTCTTGAATGCCTTTGTCTGCTTGTATATGTTTTTTGTGAGCTTTTATATCCATTGTTGTGTCTTCAATGTGTATTACTTGTATGTCGGACGTGTGCCAAATATGGAGCAAAGAGAAGGGTAAGTTTCCAGAGAAGGCTCAATCTGTGCTTTTACTTATCTGTTGGTAGTCGGCTCAAAAAGTGCTCTAGCCAGAGCTTGTTGTTTGATCTCTTAGTATAGGCTTACTATTTGAATCACTTTGTGACACACTCTCTTCCATATCATAGTGTTGTTATATTAGCATCTTAGAATATAGATACACTATGTTGCACTAGATTCCATCATCCTGCCAATTTCAAATCATTAGACGTCCTCGTGCAAGGTCAATAGTTCTTCGTGTCATGAAGAACTCCAAGGAAGCATAAATGCTTTGCGGTTGGGCGGTAAAGTGCTCCAATAGTCATCTCACCCATGGTGTACTCGTGCAAGATAGAGGTTGGGATCTCCTGTCAAGAATTATCATCAGCTTTTTAACATAATGACCACCATATCCTCTTCTTCCATCTTGTGACCAATGGCATCCAGTTGATTGTGAATGTCTTTGATCTTCATAAGATGATCCTACAAAGACATCTTGTCACCCATCATAATCAAGAACATGTGTTCTTAACCAAGAAATCTCTACCTTTATCTGACATCTCGTGTAGATCCTTTAGGTGAGTCCAAATCTTTTCAGCAATCTTGCTAATGTCGCTTTTGGAAGCATCTCATCGATGACTAATAACTTGAGAAACATAACCGCTTCATGATTACACTCATCAAACTTGTCTTGATCTTTGTCTATCACTATGGGACGAGCAATATTGCCCAAAACAATCTGGTCTAGACACATACTCAAAAATAGAGCATCATCTTCTTCCAAGAATTGTAGTTATTGTCGTTGAAGAGTTGATTGCCTTCCAACATGATGTTGGTCAATCTGATTTTTCTGAAAAACTAGTCAAAACCTTCAACAAGTAGCTAGCACACATTTTGAGGCAATCAGCCCAAAAATTAAACACCTTGATTTTGGTTAAAAATCAATTAAAAAAAACACAGGCACCCCCAATTTTAAAATAATCGGTCAAAACAAAACCAACGATAAAAAAATGAAGTCACACAGAACAAACCCACAATATCTACAGGCATAAAAAAAAACATTCACGCAATGCAGTCCAATGTGACCAAGAACGGATCCATTTGCGGGAGTAAAATCAACGAAAACCCTTCACGCAGATGTGGCCACAACAACACAAGAGAAACCTTTATGCAGCCCAATTTTTTTCAAAAAAAAGGCGAGTTGTAGACATAATTTCTCTCGACGTGCAAATAAGATGCAGAACTTCGCACAGAAAAATATAATCAAAACCTTGCAAACAATTTAGATCAACCCACAACCTAAATCCTCAAAATATTCTTGTGAATTTTTACTCGAAAAAAACGTGATTCTATGAAAATAAGAAACCCTTGATTTCTCTCCAAAAACCTTTCTGTGATTTCTCCTAAAAAGAAATCCTCCAATTTTATTAAAAAAACCAAACAAAATATCTTCTGAAAAAATCTTCACAAACTTTTTCAAGTAAAACCATGATTCTTCATAAAAAATTGTTTCAAAAAATTTTTGGAATTAATTCCAGGTAACCACAAATTTTTAAAAATAATCCGTCAAAAAATCTTTCCCCGCACTGATACCATGAAATGATAATTGAACGTTCGATATTAACAAATAAGATGAAAGCTCCTTAAATAGAGAGTACAAGCAATGTTTCTATAAAAGAAAGGATTGAGAATGAAAGACAGAAAGGAAAGATTCTAAAACTAAGTAGAGACAGAAAGGAAACTTCCTAAAACTAACTAGATGACCATTACACACTAAATATAACAATATTACTTTAATATGCATCACAATGGAATTTTGTTATGTTGGTTGAATGTTCAACTTAAAAGTCAAGTATGGAATATATCAGTATAGTCTTAAGCAGATTGGTTGGAACCTTCATGAAATTTCTTAGTTTCCAATAGAACAATTGGATTCTTTCAAGATTTCTACAAAACCATTTCAAGTATCTACAAGGGTTAAGTCACCCTCCTGGATAATTCAGTTTCTAGAGATCTTCTCTTGATCAAAAAAGTAATTGATTGCAAACTATAAGTAAAGGAATTTTAGTTTTTTATCTAGAGCATCAACATGTATTTTTCCTTCAAAAATAGAGGTATCCATATATAATTGTTCCTTATTTGATGCAGATGTTAAGTAACTGACAATACGTGCCTGTCCCAAGTATAATGTTGCTCCAAATCATCTCCCTATCATTGCAAAGTATTTTCTATTTTCTTCTAAAACATTTCTAAAGTCAGCAACTCTAGCCTGGATTTACCTGCCATCTGTAATCTGTATAGATTGTGATGGTAGGATAAAGGGTCATAGGTTTTGTGATCAAGCTTCTTACAGTCAACCCTCATGTGAGTGGGCTTGCAAAATGCAGAGAAGGATTCAGAATAAAAAAACTCTAGCACCATTGGCATGTCAAACGAAGTGCATCCTTGACATAACCACTAATTGTTAAAAATACTCTAAATAGCTCTGGTTCATAGCCCAAGTGTGCAAGGAAGAAAACACACAAAAGCAGATTCAAAAGTGTCACACACGAAAGTGAATGAAAGAACCATAAGGGCACAAATACAATATTCAAATGTGCTTAGACAAAGTAAAAACACAAGCACTGAGACACCATGCTAGAAAGAGTAACTGCGAAGTTGGGTACAGAGATCCAGGAGGTCAGATCTGTACCACAGGATATTTATCTATTTCATGACAATTGGGACAATGGATACAATATATTATTATACAGGTGTAGAAGATTAAGAGACATTGTGGCAATCACAAGAAACACAACCACTCATCTGATGGTTCATTTCTTCTACTGTGTTGTTGTCTGGATACTCTACAGAACAGCTTACAAAACAAGGCTACCACTGTCAGAATTGTGGAACATGGAATAAGAGAATTAGATCTAAATGATATTATCATGTCCTTTTGTGAAGGCCTCAAAGCTTGTGGTGAAAAGGGCATGAGGAGCTCAGTCCCATCATTGTATCAGGAGTTTATTAGAGTGCTAGAACCTCCCAGATCAATTACTACAAATGGAAAGTCTCAAGACAGGAAAAAAGAAAAGAAATATGCCATTGTAGGTAAGGACATGCTATACATTTTTTGATGATAAACAGGTCGACTATAAGCTAAAGCCTAAAATTCTGATTTTTATTCTTATAAACAAGAAAACAATGTGCTACAGACACAATGTACGCACAAAAATATCCATCATTCACAAGTTCTGTTATTTTAGAGCTGAGATTATATATTAAACACAAAAAATGTTCACCATCAAACTTATGAAGTCTATGTTCATCCATCATGCTGGCTTCTACAACTTAACATCTCAACAATAAACCAGGTGATATTGGTTAGCATAGATTTTAAAAATTTACAGAAAATACGGTTTAAAATGCTCAATATTTTGTTATAACTTTATGACATCTGAGAGGCCTAACTCATCCATCTCTTTTAAGTATTTTGGGATAGAACAAACATGAGGCAATATTGGAAAGAAATAAAACTTAAACAAAGTATAATTTCATCATGATGTAAAAGCAAATTGTTCTAGTACAAAATCCGGATTTAGCCATTGATTAGAGAAAAGAAATCCTTTCAATTGATTTGTTACTTTACAGCCATAAATCTCAAGCATGATAAGCATACCAACCTGTGCCTTGGCTGAAACACTTGAGCAGCAATTTGCTCTCTTTCAGTGGCTAAGTTGCCACTTATTTGACTGCGAGGTCCAAACAACAGAGGCCTATGTTTATGTTCATTTGCATGTAGCGGATTTGCTCTTCCTTCAAGGACATCCGTAGCAAATGTAGCACATGTGATAGGCTGCATTGGCTTCTCAAATTGTGATCTCCTTGCTGCATTCATGTGCCATGCCTCTGCTTTTTTCAATCGCTCTTCAAGCAGTGTTCTCATCAACTCATTTTGGCCATTCTGTCATGTCAACTTCAGTAAGCTTTACTTTGAGCACAATAGTATGGACAATGACCAATCAATTTCAGATAAGAATGCTAATTTGATCAAGCAACTTAAAATTAAACCTAAATTGCAAATTGAGATCAAATATCATGGCATGACACCAATATACTCTGCTACAAGTGATACTCAATAATTTATCATTAGCTGTACTTAGATTATGACAAACAAATTTATATAATTTAAAAAAAATTCAGAAAAGTTAATTGGATAACTAGTGAAAGATATTGAAACAAAGAACCAGGATGCCAGCTATTTTACTTAAATGGCCCTCCATATTCCCATTCACTTCGCTATTTTCTACACTAGTCCGACCTGGTAAAAGTTTGTCTCTCATAAACATTTCTGATGTCACATATCAGCCATTGAAAGAATGTATGCAGGTCTTTTGCCAAATGATTATTGCATAAAATTTTGAGAACATAGATAGCATAAACACCAAAAATTGAAAAGCTTGCAAGGCTGATATTAAGAACCAAATCATTTACAAACACCTTAGTAAAACTGTACTTGCAAAATATTCCCTTTATATACCACCTTTCATGTAACTTATTTTTCAAACCAATAAACTTCCCAGATATTGTGATTTCCATAGCTTTCTTCTAACTTGCTGTGCCCTATTATGCATAATCCAATGAACAGAAAGACAAGAGAAAGATAAAACCACAGCTCAAAAACCATTTCTAAACAGCTCATCTCACTCCATCCAGAATTATGTTCTGCAAAAGAATGGTGAGGAAATAATTAAGTTCTCAATACGTGGTTACGAAAATTAAGTTTTTATTCTTACAGAAATCAGCAATCCCTCACCTTGAACATGAAAGCCCATTGATGTGCATTTCCTTTACAAGAAATTGCATTAAGGCATCGATTGCAAATTCTTGTCTTGCAAAGTGTTTTACCACCACAAATTTCAGAAACTTGTAAGAAGTTGCAAAATTAGTCATTTCCTCCTGATTGCTTATTTCCTTCTTCATGGTTCATTAAAAATGCCATCCACGTCATCTTTTGCAAAGGCAGAGGTAGATGGAAGTTTTAGGTGGCTATCATGACACAGCATTCAACTTTAAGAGCAGATTTTAGCCCAAGGGCAATGTTTTACAATGCTAAAAAGGATTTTACTAAAATTTTATTAGCTCCAAAACCTAAGGAAACATTAACCACAGGGTGACAGACAGATAAACATAATTCTGCCCTAATTCCTACCTCTGGAGAACTCATGGGATGCGTTGATACTCCCGACAACATTCTTACATAATTTTGTATCTGTGGTATGCTAGCTATCGAATCATAACACTAGTAATTTACTGGATGTGATAACAGATTTCAATGTTCCCATGAAGCTTCTGAATCTTTATCATAAGATGTTAAAATATTGTAGAGTACTTTCTACTAGTTAAGGAGAGTAAATGCTTTCTTGCTTTATAGAAGCCCAAATGCTTGTGGGAACAATCTAAGCATTTCAAGAAAGCCAAAACAATAGAGCATCAAAGGCAGCACTCTATGAGATCATTGAAATGTACCATCCAGAAACCTCAGAAGTAGCCATCACTGTGGATAAGGAACATCAACTGTGATAAAACTCGTGCAATCTTAAAGGAGATAAAACATCAATTAGGAATTCCACTTCAGAACTACACGATATGCCTCCAAAGACATGAGAATATATACTTGGTATTCTTTAGGCACATGCTGAACTGGCTGACAGGATCTTGGTATCTTCAAATGTATAGTGTTTATTGACATTTATCCTTAAAAGACCAAAGAGGTGTCCCCCCATCTATCTTAAGGGCATACAACAACCATATATATGAAACTCTTTGCTCAAACAAAGGCTACCACAAAAGTTGCGAGAAATTGGAAGGCTTGGCATCAATAGTGCAGTCAAATATAAACTCTGGTGGAACTGAGTAGCAGTTGATGAGCTAAATAAGATCAAGAGGCAAAGAGCAACCTACTGAGGCCAAGAGCAACCTACTCTAGTGCCAATGAACTGCGATCTGAGGAAGCTCAATGCTAGCGAAGCATCACTGAAATGGTTCAAAATCAGAGGGTCTCAGATCCTGACTCTGATTGTATATAGCATAGATTGATTAAGGCAGAGCTGCTACAGAGACAATGAGAATCTATGTATCTAGAATTCTCTCATATATGACAACGGTATAGAAAAAATACAACCCAAAATTTATCAATCCAAGGGACCTAAGATCCTTTATAAGATAATATAAATGACATACTAATTAATCTATTAATGCCCATTTGTTTATCAGAAATGTATTACAGAAAGAATTGTCATTTTTACATTTCAATTCTCTAGATCTCATCTCTATTTCTATACAACTATAAGCTAATCCATATAGTTATACAGTTACACAATTTTGAAAATTTATATTGCCTAAAATTAAAGCATCTCTACATTTCAGACAGCTTAAGTAGAAAAGAGAGTAGATAACAAGCAAGCATGAAAGAGCACATCTTCTTTATTAAACTGCCTTACGATTCAATAAGTCAAAATCACATGTCTATTATCAATTACCTGATTATTATTTTCCATCATGCCAGAAACAAGTTCCTCCTCTTTCTTCAACCCATCTAGAAGATCCAGGACCTGGAAAGAAAACTGAGTGAGTTGAAATCAGGGTGTAGCACCAAAAGACCACATTATCATATTGTAACGTTTCACGGCGTTTCAGGGACGGACAACAGGGTGCACATTTTGGAGCAGCATTCTAGGGGCCATTTTTGGGGTTGGCCAGGCACCGATAGTACAAAATTAATATGTATTGCCTTAAATAAAATGTCATTAACATAATGCCACTGGGCTGGGCAACAGGGGATAGCAAAAGGAGGATGGCGAAAGACTAAAAGAAAACATATTACAATAGTGTCACAATGTTTCAATGGAAAGGGAATCTATGAAAGGATCTCACAACACTTCAATCATTATTAAGGATGGCAAGAGGCATGTGATATAGGTTTTAAATCATATTTAAGTTTCAATGTGCTTCAAGCTCTTCGAATTTGTGAAGAAAGTGCAATGGCGTCTTGATCAGATGCTGGTGGCACTAAGGTTGAAGGTGGCAAGAGGTTATGGGAGGAAGTTTGAGACAAAAATAGATGCTATAATTGGAGCTGGCAGATTAAGTGCAGGAAAGGTGTCGGATCATAGAAGCAAAAAGCTTTTGAGGAAAAAAATTTAAAAACCAAAAGCATAAGATTTTTTTAAAAACTAGGAAAAAGATTATTATTAATAAATGTAGAAAAACATTGAAAAAAAGAGAGAAAAACTTACCATTTTTTAATTTTAAGGCATTTTAATAGCATAGAGATATAGAGAGAATAAAAAGAGAGCAGGAATCTACGGTCAGGGGGGCAATGCAGTGTCCCTCATAGGGGTCTAGGGGCTGTGATCTTCATGAGGTCGAGTGGCAACACCACTCGTGACCAAGGGGGTATGCTCCCTGCCATGATACAGGGTGGGGTCAAGTAGTAGATTCCCCACCACCAAGCACAAATTCAAAACCTTTGAAACCACACAAACCTTTATGGGGCATGCTATTTTTCATAATTTTTAATTTTATCACTTTTATTCACTTTTTTAGCTAACATTTACATAATATTAATAGAATTAAATAATTATGACTTCCAATTAGAATACCAAAAACAGATAATATCCTAAAACCCTAACACTTAACCTGAAAATGGAACATTCAAAGTTGATGAAACCCTATATAAATTTACATCCCACGATTATGCTTCACGTGAATTTAATAAATGCAAAGAGCCTAAACTCCATGTAACAATTAACCTACAAAATGAATATCGACAAACACCAATAGAGGTTTCCAGACAAGGTAAAATGATTTTATCCAAACAACAAAAATAAATTGCCAGTCCTAATATAGGAATGCCGAATAAGCATGGGTTTGGTGCCTCAGGTAAGAATATGGGTTTGTATATATATATTTTATATATGTTAATATATGCAATATTAATAAAAATCATAATTTGTAAATATATATTAAAAATATTAGTAGTTTGAAAATATATAAAAAAATTGAATTATTTTAAGTACTTATAAATTTATAATTCATGGTGTACATTCTATAACAGTGACTTATTAACTCTGCTGAAATCTTGAATAAAAGCCAGGCTTCTAAAAACAACTGAGCGAGTATCAGTCAACTATAATATTGGGACAGGCTAAGGGCTTGTCCCATCTCTACATTTGAACAACAGGAAAAAGTCCCACATCTATTCCCTTATTATAATTGTAAGCAGGTGTGAAGAGCTAGGGAATGTGTTGAAGCAAAGTCCTTGATCTGCTAATTATAGGGCTAGGAAACAAAAATGAGAAAGCTGGTCTCAGTGTTCCACCAATGCTGAATCTATGCAAAGATGTAAAAAATATTGGAAACCCTGATCTCAAAGAGAAACAAATCAGAAAATCACTGAAAATTGTTACATGCGATTCAAACACAATTTTAATGAATGTAGACCGGAAGAATTTGGTTAACAAACATTGACCATAATGATTTTTTTTAACATTATTATGTCAGTGAGAAATTGTCAGCAATGGCGTTTCACAATTTTGGTGATTAATCGCACATTTTTTGGTGATTTTTGCTTCTTACTGCATGCTTTACAAATATATCTCAAGAGAACTGGCAGATCCTAATTTGTGTGTATTGACTGATGGTTAGGCTCTAGGGTCTGGCTATAGGAATCGACAGAGACCATAGCATTGTGATCCCCAAAACGCAAATTTTTTGCACCTTACCCAGCTAAATTAAGCCAAAAATAGGGATACTCCAATTTCTACAAATTTAACTATACATTACATCAGAATTAAGACAGTGACAGCAGTATGGCAACAATAAAAATTTAAAGATTAAGACAATGATATCAGTGACAGTAGTAAATAGTAATAAATATATCATGATTCAGATTCATAGCTAAGTTAATGTCAGTGACAATCTCATCGCTGAGTTAATGATTCTGGGTGCAGGATTCCATGGGGTTCTTAGAGCAGATCATCTCAACCATAGTTGAAAAACTCGGACTCGCCACGGACTTGGCAAACCAAAAATTTGGACTCGGACTCGGACTCGTGAAAGACTCGGCGAAAAAAAAAACCGTAGTTTAACAAAAAAAACATAAAGAAATTAATGCATTTAGAGAACATAAGAGCCATAATTGAAACATTACACATGTCGCATACTCATAGTTTCAAACTTTCAACTCTAAAATGTATAATACCAAGATTTCTTCAATGCTAATTATGCTTTTATATGGAACCTAATCAGACTCGGAGGTTAAATTTTCCCTACTTCCATCAGCGCAATTTCCCCCTATATTTTTCAACGGGGGTTTGGGGGCATCGCCCCTTGCGCACTCCCTATCGCAATACAAGGCGGGGTCGAGGGGCAGCGCCCCGCGAGGCCAAAAATACTTTTATTATTTTATAAAGGCGTAAGGTGTTGTTTTTATTTTATTTTTCACTCCCTCAGTTATGCCAAATGAAGGCAATTTTTTTTTTAAAAAACTCAATTTTAAAGCTTGCATGACTTTTTTTCTGGGTCGCGTGAGTCCATCTGAAAGACTCGCGAGTCCTTGGCGAGTCGACTCGTGGCTCCCATGGACTCGCGAGTCCATGGCGAGTCCACGAGTTTTAAAACTATGATCTCAACATTCATGGCATTAAGAGCTGTCCATATGGACCTTGCTTGACAAGCCTAGGGCCTGTTTGCTTGACAAGCCTAAGGCCTGTGCACAGGAATTCTTCACTCATCCTGTGGGTAATAGCTCTAGCAACATACAAACAGAAAAAGTTCCTTGATAGCCAAGATTTAGTTTTCAATAGTTGCTAGTTTAGAATTCTGTTAGTGTCAGTCACAGCATGCAAGTAATTGGATGAAACATCTTTTCATTACTGTGTTAAAAATGGCTTTTTCTCCTCCCCCACAACATAGCAAAACTGGTGAAATTCTTTTATTTTGGCACACATCTAAGTAAAGCTATACATCAACAGAAAAAGATGGTGTCACAGGCCCAACAACAGATAAATAACTAGATATAGTTTATGACACCACCAGTTCAACAGAAAATAGTAACTGCTGGGATCATTTTTTAGCAAATTCCCCCTTTTCCATCTGGGACACCTGGACATACCCTGGAACATTGAGGGACATCTCAAATGTCCCTGGCCTTCCCTAGGATGGCCAAATGTCTTACAGACATTTCCAAACATTTTGGCCATTTCATGGACATTTCAAAGTTTTGGGAAAATTTGGGGACAGCCAGGGGATGCTCCCTGCTATCCTGCTGTCTCAGAAACGGTTACGGGGACAACACTTTAAGGGCAGGGGACATGTCCCTGTGGAACATAGTAAGTATTACCGATTCAGCAATCATAAATTCAAGCAAAGTTCTACAGTTAAAAAACTTATTGAATGCCAATGAGATACCTAGTAAAGCAAATTCAAATGAATGATTCTGTTATGTAATCTAAAATTAATGCATTTAGTAATAAGTTCCCACTAACCTTACATAATGCCAATGAAATTGTAGTAAGCCAGGCCTGCAAAAGGAAAAATTAAATCAGTCGCCCATTGTGAATTTATTTTCTTCCATCAAATTCAAGCACAAAAGAATACTAGTATCTTGTTGAGCAAAGTAGTCAAAAACGTGAAACTGAAGAAAACAACTCGGTTGACCTTATCATCAGTTTATAGAAATTAGAAAATCAACACCATGAATTGAGAATTCAAATGTAAGCCTCTCTAGTAGGTTCCTCTGGTGGTCAAGGGATAGGTGCACTTTCTCAGAAAGATCAGTTGAGGGCTTTACTACATTAATCTTTTCCAGTGGAGGAGGCACCAGATATTTGCATTCTTGATGGCTATGATTCTGTAATCCTCGTAATCCAGTACACAGGAAACTACTCTATTTTGGAGAATTCAAATCCAATGACTAGATGTCCCAACAAATGAGACAGAAGGGTGAGTGATATATTGAATGAGCCACTAAACCTACGAATTGAGAATTAAAAATCGAGGAATGAGTAATAGCAAACCACTCAATTTTTGCTTTAGACCATTATAATTTACCTATTTTTGGTATCGTAGAAATTACTAACTGTTGATTAGGCGAACCATATTTCTAATGTTATCCTGTCTACCCAAATTTATGATCTAGAAGCTCAAAAACAGTCTCCATAATTCTGAGCAAACTCATAAGTGGACCGGCTCCACTATCATAACACAATATTATTTCCACTTGCTTACAAGGGAAAACAGTTAGAAATCTGATCCAAGATGAAGCACTGTGCCAAGATAGTCAACCATTGATCTATCTAACAGTAGAGAAAGCACAAGACATTTGTTCTACTTTATGGTAAATCACAAGCAAATTCATTTAAAGAGTAGGACATAACCACATGGTTTTTCATTTTTCATTTGCTGCTTCAACACACATGATTACACATAGCCTTGAAGGCTACAAGACGAACTGAAATGTAGAAAGAAAAAAATGCTAACACTAATAACAAAGCTTAAGGAGCTAGAAACTTCTAAAAATCAAAGATCCATACAAGGGAATAAAATATCACATCCATACACAACCAAAAGAAGCAGCAAAATTAATCTAGCTAACACAACTTAGACACCAGACACACATGGTTGTCTAGGTGCTTAAATTGCTAGATGATCTATAAAAACTCTTGATTCTCATTCAAAACCACTCAGAAAACTTTGACTCTAATCCAACCCCCATGAACTGTAATGACTTGAGGAGGCATGCACCTTATCTAAAAGCTCCTAGATACATTTGGGAGACAAAGGGAGAGGCCATAATGTCATAGAATCATTCATCATGGGCATAGTTGTTGGAATCTCCCTTGAAGTACTTCAGCCTTTGGATCATTACATCATGGGAAACGATTCGCAGGTGCTTAAATATTGGAAGGTTGATATGCATCCTGGTCTCTTGATTCTACACAGTCACGATATACATCTTCCCTCCTTTGTCTTTTTTTTTGGATGGACAAGCCCCACAAAAGCCAAAGTATGATCTGTAAAGGAATTTTACAGCAGACCCCTTCCTCCAAACCATTCAACCAGATGGCAATCAATGGTGTGGGGGTATGGCCTGACCTCTGAAGTATGAGAGCAAGATCTCTCTCAAACTCTTGTGGAAACAACATGACAGTAGAGATCTGCCTCACTTCATTTTACAAAAGTGCAAGAAGCTGCATCATTAAGGATGCTTGGTGGCCATCTAAGGAAGAGTGAATCTATGGCATGCATTCTTCAAAAGCTTCAGCTACGGCTGATCAAGGCAGTGTCCACCAATTGAACTTCAAGGTGAACCTTAAAATTGGAGTTGAAAGATTTGTTATGAAATGTTTTAGACACTACCCCTACTTCAAGAGACGATGCAAATCACAAGGCTTGCATTGCCATAGGCTCAAACAAGGTGGCTCATGAAATATGTTCTAAGGCATGGAACCACGAACAACCAAACATTAGCATCAAAACTGCTTGTGGCAAATTTTTCGGCCAGGAAACTTACCATATGCTCTTAAAAGTTGTCTTTATGAATATTTGATGCTCCATCATGACAGGAAATTATTCTTCTTCATCCTAATGATTCATGCTGTTTCTGAATGACTTTCCATCTACACAAAATCATTTATTGGTTCAATGAAGCCTTGTAGGGATGATCCATTGATGATTTGCTAATGGTATTCAAGTATAAGTCCTCAGCTTTATCCCAGTGTTTTAGCACGATATCCAGCATGTTGCATCAAGCTTGACGGAAAGAAAATTTCTGCAATAAGTCAGTTGACCATTGGCACAAGGCCTCACTATTAACGTGCTGATATTGGTTACAGTTTCAGGTCTGCAAATAAACAAGCAATGACACATAGGGACACACACTTAGCATCTACAATTCCCTATATACATATCGGGATGTTGATTTTATCTGCGTTGATGCCTTGATTGTGACAGACAAAGAAAGAAATTCTATTTGCGCCCACAAATTGTTATTTTAAACCCTAGGTATGTTAACCAGATTTATATAATTGATTATGCCCTAGGTTGTATTCAGATTTGCAGTATTTTAGTAAACCAATATAGATTAAATTGTGCCCTAGATTGTAATCAGATTTGCAGTATTTTAGGAAACCAACATAGATTAAATTGTGCCCTAGATTGTAATCAGATTTGCAGTATTTAGTAAGCCAACATAAATCAGAAATAGAACAGAAGACAAACAAGCATACCCTGGGAAAACCTCCAAGGAGGAAAAACCCAGCATGAAAGACCCACAGGTCAGATTATATATTCTCCTCTAAATATAAGTACAATACTTAGCTCGAATCTGATCTTCACATATCAGATCTGTCCTTGTATGCTTCAATGACTTGCATCAAGATCTACTATGTCCCCTTGGACAATTTCGCACCAAGCTGAATAAGTTCGCACAGCAGAGCTAAATCGCCTTTTTAATGTAATTGAACTTGATTGTGATTGACTTGCAAATTGTCATTTACTTATATGCATCTTTATTCTTTGTAAGTCAGCCTCCTTGTAAGTCGGCCTTCTTGTTATTTTTGGCGCTAATGTTTAGATGGTGTGTATTTAGCGTGGCATGGTGAATTAGGATAAGGTCACGTTAGGGTAGGACCCGGTCCTAAAGGGGGTTCGGATGTTGCCTTAAGGCAATCCGAACCCCTATACCCCTAGTTACAATCAACACAAATCACCAAAAATAGGCCAATGTGACTCAAAATTACACTAAGTATTAATAGAGAATTACTAGGGTAAAGATCCCCAGATGATATAAAAGTGAGTGGACATTATTCACTAAGGAAATATTAAACATAAGAATGGGCTAGATCAAATATGGTTAAACCTAAAATCATGACAGTGAACTATATAAATCCAAAGTCCTGTGAGCTAAAGACAAAGGAAGTAAGGAGTTGATGAAGAAGAAAAGAAGGAATCATTGTAGGAAACCAGCAACATCATACGTGTAGCAAGGCCTAGGCCAGAAGTCCTAATCATAACATCATCCTTTGCTGTGAGAGGTCCAACAAGACACGATAATGCTCAGAGGGTAATGCTGGGGGATAAAGAGCACAGATTGAATAATCCTAGGAGGCGATCAGGCACTCACTATCAAACCCTTGTGAACATCCTCCATCAGTGAACCTCTAATGAAAGAGAAAATTTTGGAATGTGTACATTCCTTGATTGTGGTTGTCTGGACAATCTAATAATATAAGCAAGGATGAACATTGCCTCTCACCAATCTGTCCCCATTTGAGTGTGAATTGGATGTATCAATTGAGCGCTTACTGTTCAACACCTAGAGTGGGCTGAAAGAAAAAAGTGATCAATTTGACAACTCTAGGGTTCCTTGTAAGAAAATAATGCAAAGCGTCCCAAGCATTAAAGCAATCTTGCATTGCCAAAAAGATTATACATTCACTTCAGTCTGTTGTTTGTTTTGCAGGTTTCTACATATGTGTTTGGGGTTAGAGTTTGTGGTTTCATCTGAGTATGTTTATAAGTCCTTTGTTGCTGCCATGTCAACTTGAAGTCATTTGGACATGGCATCATCATTGCTACATGAAGAACAAATGGTCAAGGACAGAAATTTTGTCTTGCTGACTGGTGGGAACCCTCACAGTACCAGCCTGAGAGAGTTTGCCACCAAAAAGATTATTGTTGATTTACTTAGGCTTAAGAGTTTCCTGACCACTTCAAGGGTGGCCCAAAGCCAAGTTCACTCGGTTGTTTTCCATTTGCCTTTAAAAGCTCACTTTCCCACATGAAGATTTGGGCAGTTGAGTGATTATTTTTCCAGTTGACAAGGACATCTGAAGTGGAAGACATGGACATGTTTCTCAGATCTATCTATCATCAGGTATCTCTATAGTGCACACCATGTTGACATGCATGAAGAGGTCAAAGGTCAAAAAGATTCATCACATCTTGGATGGTGGCAGGCACCATAAAAGGGTTTGTAGATCCTGAATCCATGGAATGCTTACATGGCCCGATTGCCAACTTTCAATGGTAGAAAACATATCACAATGATTACGTCCATAGATTATTATCTGTGTTGACAGATAAGCATGCATTTAATGTGAAACGCCACATTTGGAAGGTTACCCTGACCCATGGGGATGTGTCAGATTTTGTTGTAACTTTCTGTGTTTGAGTATATTTTACAGCATGTGTCAAAGAAAGCTGGTGGTTAATGTTATGATAGTTGATAGGAGCTCTTGGCTTAGTTGAATGTTCATTGTTTTGGCCATGCGCAACTCTGTAATGTCATCCATTCTGTAATAAAACAGATATCTTCCCATCCAATCTGTCTTTGCTTCTTCATATATATGTTGTCTTAACCAATGCTTAGTCTGACAGATCTTCATTGGGTTCTCTAACCTTGGCACTACATCAGAAGGTTAACAACATGGAATTGCAATCCAAAACAGTGATCTCAAGCTTGCTTGCACAATCCTTCATGAGGATGTATTTGAGATTGTAGACATGTCCAACCAAAAGAAGGAAAATTTAGCATGCAGCCTTCATATCACAAAACTACAGCCAAACATTCCCCTCATCTTTCCTGCAACCCGCATTTACTCTTGAACATATAAATTTTGTGCTCTTGAGAGAAGAAGCATATTAGCAAAGTTTCACAGTGCAACCAATCTTACTTGTGGCAAGCTTGACCAATTCATGGGCATCACATATGAATGCTTCCAGTTGAGCAAAACATGTATTCCCTAAAACCAAAGATTCAACCAGCAATCTACAGAGTTGGGTATAACTTAGAAATTATCAAGACTCAAGAGTTCATTAATTAGAAGTTATATTAAATTCCTGTTGAATGTCTACTAATGTTAGTTGTCAAAGATTTACCAGATAGCTGAGTTTTAAAGGGAAAAAGTGATACATATCTAAATATTAGGCAGACAATTTGATCTTACAACAAAATGATATCCTCTGATATCAAACATTAAATGTTAAATGCTTTCATTTGTTTATTCCATATAGTTATTTTTGCATGAGATGGAGTATTTCATATTTATAGATATTATATACATCTTCCAGTCTTTCAGATGTGTTACACTAGTCTTCTCAGAATGGCATGCTGCTAGATTTTAATCTTATTTAGAAACTCTAATGTGTGAACCTGGTAAGTGTTAACATTTCTACTAGCCATTCAACGCTACAATTAGAGAATCACCATAGATCAGCTAGAAAGACAAATAGCCATATCAGCCATATAAGACAATTATTTTGTCTGGACTTAAAATGGCAGTCAGTTAAGTAAACGCACATTTAATTTTCATGCCAAAAAACATCATTCATCCAAGAAAGACTATACATGAAAAAGGAGCAATATTCAGCATTTCATTAGCTAAGCACCAAATATACTGCTTAAATACTAATTGTAGCATATTCGTTCCTTTTATGCATACATGCTGACATTCTAAGCAAGTTAATGTTGTGGATAACTAATATGTATGTAGATTTACGGTATTAGGGTACTTTAACAGTCTAACCAACCAAGCCCTTATAATGCATGCATGCTGTCGGTTTGTATCACATTTTAGATTTTGCAAAGAAGGAATTCAACTGTGTTAAGCATTAAAAATGTGACATAACTAGCACTTCTAGCTCTTTACAAGCAAACTTTATAACTAAAGTGAATTTAATTTGGTATCTAGACAATAAAAAAAACACTTGTAATTAATCAACTGCAACATCATTCATGCACTTTATTACTTTCACAAGTGGAATAAAGATCACCTTAGAATGCCACTTGTTCATATAAGGTGCACTAAAAATTTCAAAATACGACATTCAGAATTGAAAAAAACAAATGAAAATTTGCAGTCCATATCTTGAAGACAATCTCACCTCTCTTTCTTCCTCACCGTCATCATCTAACATGGCTTCCTCTCCATGCTCAGTGGTAGTGGCAATAGCGGCTGCCTGCATGGACCGGCTGCGACGTTCTTTCCTTTCTATTATATCCTGAAGCTTTGACTCTGTAGCTTTTTGCCTTTTGAACCGGGCTACCTATAAAAGAAATGAAATAATTAAACAAAATAAGTGCATTACAGAGAAAAGCATAGTAACACATCTTATCACAGCACAAAAAACACCAACATTAATTACATATTAGAGTGCAACACAAAAATACAATTATGTCTTTGTTCAATCCCTATATTATGCGTGCCATAACATTCCAATCCATAAATCACCTTTTTCTGTCTCCTTGATTCAGGTGTATCCAAACAATCTTGAACAATAAGTTCTTCTTTGGGAACAAGTTCTAGCTTCTCGCATATTGAAACAAACTCCTAATAACCACAATAAAAATCAACATATGCCATAATTATTTTTGAATAACTAAGAAAACATTCAATCACTTCTTTTCTATCATTAAGACTCAATTACAAAATATTTGAAGGGAACAGGCACATTTATAACTGATTTTATCCATTTACCTCTTGAAAGCTGTGTGTAAATGCATTCACAAAAACAACTATTTGCAATTTTCAATCCACATACCTCTTGAAAGCTATGTGTAAATGCATTCACAAAAAAGAATCAACATTACCCTCAAATGCAATTGGGAAGTCTTGATAATCTGGAGTCTGTCAGAATTCTGAATTTTCTCTGTTAATTCTCCAAGATAATAAGGTACCTACATAAATAAATAATCAATAAAAACCATGCATGTAGTCTATGATATTTCATATAGATATGAAAGAATCAAAAAAAGCATCCAAAGAAATGCACTACATTCCTAGACCTTTTCATGTCCTCCTTTAAGACCGAAGGACTTAAACACATAGGGCCCAAAGTATTTCCCAAACAAAAACTACGAGGCAATGGAATAATATGTACAGAGAGCATGATTAGCTGCAAGCATAAACAGCTACAAAATAAAGTGGACTGTATAGAGTTTTCAATGTACGAACATATTTCATTAGAATCCATTAAAAATCTCACACCATTCAAAGTATCTTCTTACCAAAAATTTAACATTGAGTACAGAAAAAATTGTTACCTATGTTTTACCTTCCTTAATCCTATATTTTCCATTCAAAATCATTCTTCTGTTTCAAAAAATCAATTATTAATACCACATTCAGATTGCAACCTAGATGCCATGAAATGTGAAAGTTTAATCCAGATGAAAAGATTGGGCAAGTAATTTATAGGCGTCAGCAGGTGACAAGATCCAAGTTGGAGAGGTCCCACACAATCCCAACATTTTAACTCATGAAATTTTGAGGAAATATTTAAGTTAGAAAGAGAATGAGGAAAAGACATGACAGCCCTATAAGAACAAAGTACAAACTAATAGACCTATATATTGGATATACCTTAGTACAACCAGGATAAACATTGTACCATGATACTATAGTGCAAATACATATGACGAGTGGGAAACCTTCAAGGAAACTAGAAATGTAAAAGATTATAGTATTCGATACCGTAGACCTAGTTCTTAGATGAACTAGAATATTCATATAATTAATAATACCATATTCTACTTGTCATTGAGAGCCTAAAATCACATAAATATATAATAGCAGCAGGGGCCAGCCGTAAAAAGTGAACACCCAAAACAAGCAAGCAATCATTCTCCTTTTAACAGAAGAAACGTTCTCTTTAGAATCAACACATAAAAACCAAACTCAAAGACAGAAGTTTTGGATGAAATGTAAGTCCAACCCTAGTCACCGAAATGTCCAACCCACAATCTGCAACAAAAACCCTTCTGCGATTTTCAGTTTGTGCCGCCAAAAAAATTCTGGAAAAAAAATCCAGGTAAACCACAAATTTTTTTTAAATCCGCCAAAAAACTTGCGATTTTTGTTTTAAAAAAAATGAATCAAAAAAAACTTATCATAATTTCTAGGTAAAAGACCACAAATTTTTTACTACAAAAATTCACCAAAAAAGAACCTATGCTTTAATTATTAGAATAATATCTTTCTCTTTGTGTTATTAATGGTCATTTAAGTTGTTTCTAATTTAGCCTCTAGTTAATGATTGTTTCTTTTAGAAACATCATCTTTGTAACTCTATTTAAAGGAGCTTTATCTCCTTGATTAATTGAACAACATTGATTCTTTGAAATCCATAAGCTTTTGCATCTGTATTATTAATACCATGAAATAATAATTGATTGTTCAGTATAAACGAAGGAGACAAAAGCTCCTTAAATAGAGAGTAGAAGCAGTGTTTCTATAAAAGAAACGATCAAGAACGAAAGATAGAAAAGTAACTTCCTAAAACTAACTAGATGACGAAAGACAAAAGAAAACTTCCTAAAACCATTGTTTGCAAACTCTCTAAGTTGCTGAGCATTCTATTTTTTTTTTGCTGGACAATTTTTTCATAAGTTTAACTATCGCATTTTTATAGACACAAAAAAACATGGGTAAAAATGTCTATGCAAGTAAAATGCTGGTTAAAATGTGTTTTTCACATGTTGTTTTTGCTATAAAACCATGTTTCTCCTTCAAGGGGTCAATTTTCAATTTAATACATTTTGTAATTGAATTTTACAAAAAAAAAATATGTTTATTTAAAAGATATGAAATTTTAGTACTTTCAAAGTTGTCGAGTATTCGCAAAGTTTCTAATCAGTATATGCCGAGTTGAAAATTTTGGGCTTCTCAAGTACTCTTTTGAGTCTGAAAACTATGCTTAAAACTAACTAGATGACCATTACACACTAAGTATTACAATATTACTTTAATACCCCCATTACACACTAAGCATTACAATATTACTTTAATACCCTCCCTTAATGGTCATTCTACTAATTGCCGTACAGAATACTTAACATAATCTACAAGTCATTTGGCCTACTATTGAGATTCCTCTTCAAAACACACGGCAACATGAGCCTATTGTTGAGACCCTCCGTAGCTAAACATCTAATCAGCCAACCGCTTTCTACAGAACTTTTGTACATGATCAAGTTTACCACAATCCATTGAAACTTTTGAGAGCCTTCCAACATGATGTTGGGTAACGAAGCCATCCCTCCCGCTATCCAAAGACACAAAAACCAAGATCAACTTCTCAAAAAACCTTGATTTTTGTTGACAAAAAATGGCAAAAAATTGAAACCTACAATTTTGTCCAAAAATCATCAAAAAAAAGTTGTTGCAAGAACCCTCGATGCGATTGATGAAATCACACACAATTTTGTGAAAAAACCAGCAAAAACCTTTGTTCTACGGAAAAAAACAGTTAAAAACCTTCATTTTGTGGAAAATGATAAAAACCCACGATTTTAAAAAATCATCAAAAATAACAAAAGAACACAATTTTTAAAAAAATCATTAAAAAATCCGCCACAATTTTTGGAAACAAAATCATGCAAAAAACCTTCCACAATTTTTGGGAAAAAAATCATGCAAAACTTGCAAACTCAAAAATATGGAGAAAACTGACGAACTCAAAAATCTATAGAAAAATAACCCACGATATTTGTATGAAAAAATCATGCAAAAAACAAACAAAAAAACCACGATTTTTTGTATTTGCCGAAATATCCATCCCATGATCTGCAACAAAAAACCTTCCTCAATTTTCAAATTTTTGCTCACAATTTTATTAAAAAAATCATCCAAAAATTTCCAAGTAAACCACGACTTTGTTTTTTAAATCTAACAAAAACTATAAAAAAAAATCTTATAGAAATTTCCTCAAAATTTCGATATTTCTCAACTAAGTCACAAGGTTCGAGTTCAAGTTCGAGTTCGGCAACAATGAAATTCGACAAGGGTAAAAAATTCGAAAAAAAAACGACATTAAATTCACCTTATACATTTTTAATAAAAAATTATTATTAATTTGTAAATATATAAATAATAAACTAAAAATTAAATAATGTTATATTAAATTTGAATAAATTATAATAAATTTTAAAATATTAGAATATTAATATGTTTGAAATTTTAATCTAAATGATATTAAAGGTAAATAATAAATATATTATTATTTAAAAATCTAATTTAAATATATTATAAAAAATTAAATAAATAAACGAATGTCATGGGTTAAAATCGTAAAATATAAAGCTACTAAATTTATAATTTGGAAAAAAACAAAAGGTTAAAAGAAAAACAAAACTTAAAATAAAAGGCCCGTTCGTAGAAAACCCTAACAGGCCAACCCGATAGAGGAAGGAGCACACGAGCACAATCTATAGGAGTTTCACGCAACAGAGACGGAAAGAACCCGCGAAATTCATGGAGGATGGTATGGAAAAAACCATGGTGTGAAGGAAATAATCGAAAGACCGTGGCACAAAGAATAGACAAAAACAACCGTAAGGGATAGACGAAAAAACCGTAACGCATCGACTTTCCTTGGAGCGATGTTTCAAAGCTCAACCTACTCCACACTCAGGGTTTTGTTATTGACAAAGACAGGATAGAAAAAAACTAAGCCCTTCAATCATACGAATCTAAGGCGTATTTGAATGAATTTTTAAAGACGTTTTGGAGTTCGCCGAATTTTGAACTTCACGGTTGAAATTCGACGAACCCTGTGACTTAGTTTCTCGTAAAGACCATGAATTTTTTACTAAAAAAATTTGTCAAAAAAGAGCCTATGCTCTGATACCATGAAATAATTATTGATTGTTCAATATTAACAAAAAAGACGAAAGCTCCTTAAATGGAGATTACAAGCAATGTTTCTATAAAAGAAACAATCGAGAACAGACAAAAAGGAAATTTCCTAAAACTAACTAGATGACCATTACACCCTAAATATTACAATATTAGTTTGTTTTAAATGAAATGGAAGTAGAAACAAAGAAGGGAAAAATATAATGTACATCTATTGAAAAGCATTTTAGTTTTTCTAAAAGTCGATCAAGAAAATTGCGAACAAACAGACAACAACAACCAAATCATGTAAATATTATTGATTAAATTGATCATTACAAAAGGAGACGAAAAGATCCTTAAATAGAGAATACAAGGCAATCTTTCCATAACGAAAACGATTAAAAATAGAAACACAAGAAACAAAAAGGAAACTAAACAACTAACTAAGATGACCATTATAGAAACATTACATTATTATTTTAAAACCCTCTCTTAATGGTCATCCTTTTAAGGACCCTACATAAGACTAAACATAATATGCATAATGCTTTGCTATAGGAGCTTGTTGACACCCTCCCTAGTTCTACAAAACTTCTAGATATGACCAAGAATACCACAATTTTTCCAACCTGATGTTGGGTAACAAAGCCATCACTCCCTTTATCTAGAGACAACAAGATAAGCTTCTCAAAAAACTTCGATTTTTATTGACAAAAAAATTGGCAAAATATTGAAACAGCAATTTTGTGGAAAAATCGTCAAACACTCGATGCGATGCTGAAATCACACACCTTTGTTTTTGTGGAAAAAATGGTAAATAACCAAAAAAAGCAATAGAAGACCACAGTTTTTAGGACGACATTATGCATAACCCTCCATGATTTTTTTGTGGAAAAAAATAAGAAAAACCCTCCATCAAAGAAAGAACCCACAATTTTTCAAAAAAATCATGAAAAACACCAATACACAGAGAAATCCTAGCATGCAACCAAAGCACTTCATCGCACACTAAAATTAAAAAAAACACATGCGGAAAAGCTCAAAAGCTTAATGCATGGAGAAAAGCACTAAAAAGTGAATATGATGCCTTCAATAGAAATGGAAATTGGGAGTTGGTTGATCCTCCAATCAGTTCTGAAACCATTGGTTGCAATCGGATCCTTTCTTGCATTTTAGTTTGTAGCTGTCTCAGCACTTTCTTCCTTATTGTACCATATATTTCCCTTCACACCTTGTGGATCTGGATTCACACTCTAAACATGGTCATCTACATCATATCCAGAGATCTTTTGGTTTAAATCAAGTTATCACATTCGGAAGCTCACTCATTTGCGGGAACAATTCACTTACAAAACCATCCTGTGGCGTGCAGATCTAATTGGAACATCATTTGAAACATTTGGGACCTAGGGGAATCCTTTTTGTGGTCAGCAATATGTTTTCATCCTTTGCATTCTATCATCTCTTATCTTGAGGTCAACTCACACATCTCGTCGTTCTTCAGGTTTTGAGACATTATGGTCGACGCAGATCTTTTCCGGAACTTAAGGAGCATATATAATAGCATCTATATCATTCTTAGACATATAGAACATAGTTAGAATCAAAGTAGTTATATAAATCTTTTCCGCCAGTCCATGGGACTATGATCAAGCCCATACGCCCTATGTAAATGCCTTGTGGCAGGCCTGTGAGCCCATAGTTATTCCAGATACCAAAGCATATGATTTAATTGATGTTGTTGTTTCTGAGCATTTTGTTGTGTTCTTTCCGTTGTGCTGACTCTATGTTGCACAGTTAGACAGTCCTATTCTAGACCTTCCATCCGTGACTACACCACAAACACAAAACAAGGCTTGTCTCCAGGGGATATGCTCAAAAAAGTTAAGATTATAATGACACCTTTGAACCTCCAGCTAAATGGACCACCATTAAAGTTTTGTTGGCTCTGGCAGCACAAAATGGATGGAAAAATCATTCGATGGATGTGAAAACTATTTTTCTCAATGGTGATCTCAAAGAAAATGTTTACATGACTCAACCAAAAGGTTTTGCCATTAAAAATCAAGAATACAAAGTGTGTAAGTTGGCAAAATCAATGTATGGCTTCAAACAAGCACCACAAGCCTAGTATGAGATGTTCATTGAGTACCTCTTAAGCATGAACTTCAAGCATTTTGAATTGGAAGAAAAATCTCTTTGACGAGACAATCAACAAAGCAGTTGAATACTTGGTTGCTAAGTCACCAGGTTCGAATTCAAATTCGAAGTTCAACAACTTTGAAATTTGAATGAAGTTCGATGAGGAAAAAATTTGAAATGTATAAAATTCGAATTAAATTTGCCATATGTAATTTTTAAATTTTTTTAATAAATATATGTAATATATCTATAAAATTGCCTAAATAGTTTAACATCGATAAATAGATTTGAAATTGTTACAAAAAGATAACATTTGTATAAAATATAAACCATACGAAACATATGCTAGGGCACGAACGGTGGCAAAAACGGCAGGCAAAAATTGCAAGCGAACTTCTCTTGCAGGCTACGACTATCACGGGTCCGCGACTACTTCTCCGGCGACTTTTCCTACAGGCTGCGACTACCGCAACTCACGACAGACTGAAGATGTGTTTAAAAAACATTAATAGAAGAAGAATTAAATAAAATAAAAAAATATAAAAAATTGACTAACCGAATTTCAACGATTTTTATTGCATGTTTTAAAGTTCGGCGAATTTCGAACTTCAAGGATGAAATTCGGCTGAACCTGGTGACTTAGCTTGGTTGTGTATGTGGATGAGCTTTTCATAACAAGGAATAATAAAAGGTACATTGCAAATTTCAAAGCAAAACTGAAGGAAGGTTTTGAAATAATAAAATTTGGGTTGTGTTCATTACTATTTAGGTATTGATGTGATTCAAAATCCTGAATATATTTTAATCACACAATAGAAATATATTGGTGAAATTCTAATAAAATTTGGAATGACAAATTGTAAACCACTCAACATGCCCATGGAACAAAATATAAAACTAACATCATACAATACTGCAAATTTTAAAGATGCAACCATGTACAGGCAACTCATTGGGAGTTTGATCTATGCTACACAACTAGACAAAACATTTCTTTTGTTGTAGGTGTTCTATCCAGATTCATGCAACAATCTGAAAGAAAATTGTCGGGAAGCCACAAAGAGGGTTCTTCAATATTTGAAGGGAACTCAGAATTTTGAGCTCAAATACTTCAAGGTAGAAAATTTCAAACTAGTCAAATATTCAAATTCAAAAGATGCAGATGATTTCGAAGATAGGAAATCTACTTCAGATTTCTTGATGAATTTAGGATTAGCAATCATCAATTGGAAGTCAAAGAAGTGATTAGTAAAAGCACTTTCTTTGATGGAAACAGACCATATAGCAGGTTCAAAAGCAACTAGGGAAAAACTGTAACTCCAAAGGCTCTTGAGGATTTGTGAGAAAAACAGTTATCGTCAACACCACTTATGATCAACAACAATTTAGCAAACATGATTGCCAAAAGTCCAATTTTTCATGAACAAACCAAGCACATGACCACCACATTCCATTTGATTCGTCACTATGTTAAAGAGAGCAGTATCAAATTGATCTATCATCCAAATACAAATCAACCGATGGATATCCTAACAAAAGCACTTGGGAGACACAAATTTGAAAAATTCAGAGGCATGCTTGGTCTCACTATATCCCCTAAACACTAAGGGGTGGATGTAATATCATGTACATAATAATCTTAGGGTATAGTACACAAGTGTATTTATAATATTTTGAATTATTATTACAAATATATTTCTTTTGTAGTATCTCAATAGTCATCTTGAAGACGAACTGAACAGCCATACCAGAGATGAACTGAATGGTCATCTTTTGTTATTAAATATGTACTTCTAAAACACATTTGATAATGAATACAAATTTTGAGTTTGCACTTCATTTCATTTCTAAATTCGTTTGTATTTACAATCGATTCCAGGTCTGCTAAAAATATTTTCATAATTCATATTAAACTTATAAAATACTAAATACTAATAACGTTTGGAAAAGGTGTTGTTCACCATATATATGCAGATAAATTTAATATTTATTCGTGGTGCACCTAGGAAATCTAGGGATGTGTGCATCACGTGGATTAGTCATGCTTGGGGTCACTTGTATGTTAAATGTAACATTGTGATAAATATTTAATGTGGATTGCACATTGAAAAAAAAAATTGAAAAAACTTAGTACCAAAATGTAAATTAGGGCATGATTTTGTAAATTCAAGGTGTAAAAGCACATGATTTATGTAATACCACTTAGTGGTTTTGTGCAAGCTTGTTTCTCTAAAAGCAAGCACATAAGTAGTTGCTAAGGTAAGTTGTCTGAACCTTCGCCTTGTAGGCTAAGGTTGTGTTGGTGAACATTATCTACCCAACACTTAGAATAAAATAACACAAGGATACTCTATCCTCTATTGAAAAACCACCACTTAAGTTAAGATTGCGATAAGATCATATGGCGATTCCAAGGTTTCTTTTATCAGGTCTTGACGTGTGGATAAGCTCAATGGGCGTTGTGATTTGCTGGTAATACACAAAGGGACTTACGCTTGGCATGTTCAATTCTCAATTGAGGTTTAGACAATGAAGCTCTATCATCTAGGACTTGGATCATAGACTTCAAGAAAACTGAAAAGTATATAAGGGTTCAGAAATTCTAACCTATTCCTAAGAATTCAAGAGACGGCATTGACTAGGTGACTTCAATAACAACACTTTGCTTCGCCACGCTTAAGACAGCTACACAAAGTGAGTGCAATCTTCAAGGGATGTGCTTATGATTTTCATACTTATGAATAATACCAACAGTTGAACAATATTACTCAAAGTAGAAGTTAAACCTCCACAAAATAGGCTCAGACTAACTTTACACAATGAACAAAAATCATCTGTTCATCAAAAGTATGAGCAGAAATTCACCATAAATCAATACTTATCAAATCTTGCATTCATCTAACATACATGAAATGAAATCCAAACTATGATGAGGGATAAGAACCATGCAAATTCCAAAATAAAAGAGGTAATCACCATCAATTCGAACAATGTATTACTTATTATTTTGGCAATCATACGCAACAATTACTTATCTCAACATGTTTTGCAATATGCTCCCATAATTTACAAATGAGGGGTGAGCTCAATTTATAGGCTCCCCAATTACAATTCAATGGCCAAGATTGAATTCCAATCAAGGGTTGAGATTAAAACAACCTAACCCTAATTAAAGTTTCCCAAAATAGATCAAATATGCGTCGGATGAGAGACAAGTGGCACAAGATGCTATCTTTTAGGATTGCACACCCTTCTTGTTCTAGCCAATGGCAACTCAATTAGCAGCAACCATGGATGGCAACTCTAAGCAGTCGGAGAGGTAGTGTGTTCAATGAACCTGGACATGTTGACTTGAATTCCCCAATTTGTGCCGAAAAATTGCCGAAGTATGGAAATTTGTCTGAAATACTCTTCTTGCCGCCAATTTATGTTCCACGTGGGAGCTTGTCTTTGACTCTTCAGAAATGAAATCCTTCAATAAATCTGGAATTTCTTTCCATACTTTCACCCTCTAAAGACTTTCCTTTCTTGATCCCTAGAGACTCTTTCAAGTGCCTTGAATTTGGAGAAGAATTTGATTCATGTGCTTGTCTTGTCAAATTTATTTCTTCCTGGCATGGCAGACTTGGATGAAGTCTAGCCAACCTTTGTTTATGCTTTAATCTTTCTTCCATGCCTTGGCATGCTTCGTGTCAATTTGTTTGCCCTTGGACTTGAAATGTTCTTGGACAGTCATCCTTCAATTTGCCTTAATCTATTTTATGCCTTGGAAAGAGTTCGGACAATCATCTCCTTGTGTTTGGTGGATTTGGAAAAGTTTGGACAGTCATGAGCCTTCTTGTCTTTGGCAGATTTGGAAATATGATCAGACAATTTGTTTTCCAATTTTCCTTGATCTTGATTTATGGCAATCTTGGAAGAATACATGCCATCCTTATGCTTGCTTAGCAAATTTCCTCTTGGCAAGGTGGAATTTACACATCCTTGGACAAGTTTCAATTTGTGTCTTATTTTATTGGACAAACCTTGGCTAATATTTTCCTTCCAAGGCGAACTTGGATTGCCTTGTCTTCATGGATCAGATTTGGAGGTTTGATCACTAGGCTCTATTTATTCTTTCCATGTCATGTGCTTGGAAGATCATTCTCCAAGCCTTCTCATTTTATTATCCAACATGATTGCTTGGAAGTTTAGATAGATTGTTTTGCTTTATTCCTCAGCGAATTTGGATAACATTCTTCCTTAATCCTGGTAGGGCGGCCTTTCTTGAATCTTGGACATGAATGATTTGTTCTTGGAAGATCATTAGTCATTCCTTCTCAAGCAGACTTAGAAGACAAGGGATGTTCTTCTTTGTAGGCGAATTGGAATATGCTAAGACATGTTACTTTGTCTTTGTGTTCATCAAACTTCCAATCTGCTATCTTTTAATTCACTGTCCATGATGAACTTGGATGAGTCTTGGACATGTCGAGCTTATTGAGTGCTTCCTTCAACTTTTTGGAACGCTTTGTTTCCTATCTCCATGCGAATTTTGTTGTCTCTGTCTGAAGTCTAATAATCTGATCAAGTTCTATCATGTTTGGAAGCTGCATACTTTGCTCATCCTTGGCAAATTCTGGACATAGGCTTATGGTCCAACTTTGGCAAACTTGGATGATGTCTTGACATGTTCATTGCCAACTTGGAAGGCGGATTTGGATAAGAATTTGAACATGTCTAGGTAGACTTGGCAAATGACTTTGCCATGTGCTCATGCTTTGTTGCCTTGGACGAACTTTGGACAATCACCTTCCAACTTTCTTGACCTCATCAATGCCTTTAGTTTATTTTCAACTTAATTTTGCTTGCTTGACCTCGTGTAGGAGTTTGGCTAACTCTTGCCAAGAGTTAATTAACCAATTGTAGGAGTTTACCATGTGTCTGGGAATTTTACTTGCCTAGGTGGACTTTGATCATGCTTGGAAGGAATTTATCTTCTCCTTGTCACGCCAACTTAAAAGACTCCATACCAAGGCGGACTTGGAAGATTGTCGAGCATGTTCAAGGTGGACTTGGATAGTTCTTAGACATGGCAAACTTGGCAAAGGCTTTGTCAATTTGTGTTTGCTCTTTGTCGTGACCTTCTTCATATTTTCCTTAGGCTGGATGAAGTTTGAAAACCTCTTGCCAGCCTTAATTTGTCTTCAGCATGGCGGATTTGGAAGAAGTCTGATCGCCATATTCTGATCAATTCCTATCATGCTTTTCTTTATGGCTAGCGAACTTCATTGGTACTTTGCTACCTTAACCTGCAAAAACACATGAAAATTTAATATTATTTTCAAATTTTAATTCTGATTTTTAATCCTTTTTTCTGAAAATTTCACTTTCAGCCTGTCAAAAGGTTAAATTTCTGCGAAAAAGCAGATTGAAAGTGAAGGATTTGGTCAAGAAATTGATAAAATTGAAAGAAATAACGCAAAAATGTAAGAAAATTCAATCAGATTGAATCTTCGAATGACTAAAATCTACCTTCAACTCTGAAATTCTGTCTTAAAATCTTTAAAAAACACCTAATTTCTTGATTTCAACACTTTGAAGAATTTTATTCTAGAAAATTTCTCTTCAAAAATTCAAAATTCACAAATTTTGAGAGAAAACTTCTTCTCAATTGCTCTCCAAATTCTCAACCTGGATAATGAATTGTGAAAATGAGTTGGTTGAAAATATATAGTTTAGGATTCCTTAACTTAGAAGTTTTGTTTTTTTTTTAATAATTTTTTATTATATTTTTGTGTTTTTTTGGTTTGATCTTTCCAAAATGGAAAGTTTTATTTATCTCTCAAATTTACTTTTATCAAGAAATCATCTAGAACTTTCTTTTAATTTTCAAAATTCTTGAATTTTTGTTTTTTTGTTTTTTGAAATAATTTTAATTTATTTCATGTGCCATATTTATTTTCCAACTTACTTTACACTTCCATGCCTTAGTTTCTTTATTATTTTATTTATTTTTTTCTTCCAACATGGTCTAACATCAAGTAGGATGTAATGTTCCTTTGCTAATGTATAGCAAGACTGTGAATGTACGGGGTGTGACCGTACGATGAGGGTGAGGGTGTAAGGTGGAGGTGAAGTGGTAGGTGAGGGTGCTACATACGATGAGGGTGTGGAACTGTACGGTGTAGATGAGGGTGTACGGTGGGGATGCATGGTGATGATGTACGGTGAGGTGAGAGGTGTATTGTGGGAAGGTACGGTGGAGGTGTACAGTGTGGTGAGAGGTACAATGGGGATGTATGGTGGAGGTGTGAGGTGTACAATGGTAAAACCGTACGGTAGGTTTCAGCGGGTGTGCGGTGAAGGGTTTGATCTTCCGTAAGTAATAAATTTTGAATATTAGGAATCCCTTCTAAATGTATATCAGATTAACAGATATGCAACTGGAGAAAGTAAACAATGTTGAGATTCAAGATTTGCCAGATCCGGAACGAGTACAAAGAACAGAATAGGGTGAGGGGTGAATCTCACCAAAACTACTAATACCAAATAGGGAGGGTCTTTTACCTCCGAAATGGCGGATAACAAAACTCCAACAGGAATTCGCACAATAGAGAAAAATACCAAAATTTGCATACCAACACAAATGACAGACTCGGCCATAAATATGGGCTCCAAGAACTTTCCCGAAGGGTTACAAACGGGCTAACACGACCAAACTAAGACTTGACTAATCTAATTAAATAAAGGGCCCGAAAGATGTGTTATTAAATTTGGGCCTTACAATAAAGTATTTAAATTTATTATTTAATTATATCGGGGACATCGCATAGGAGTTTAACTAATTCTTGCCAAGAGTTAAATAACCATTGGTAGGAGTTTACCATCTATCAAAAAATTTTACTTGATCATAAGGTGAGCCCGACTGAGTCGGGGACAACATTCTTATGCTTTGGCGGACATTGATCTTGCCTAAACATCTTCCATACTTGACATCCTTGGGCGAATTCGACTGATCATCCGCCATTCCATTTGTCTGACTTTGAGCCTTGACGAGCTTGTCTAAGCATCTGCCATTTTTACTTCTCCAACTTAGGCGAAATTTTCAATGTGCCATACCCAAACTCTTCCTCTATACTTGATCAACAGTGTTGATACCATGCTGGTTCATCTGGAACAAAACCCTAACTAGGGTTTCCACTCTTCTTTTTGCACTTGAAGACCTTATTTTCAAAATTTGACAACATGGGCACTGATAATATGGCTGATCTTTTGGAACAAAACCCTAATTAGAGTTTACATTTTGCTTTTTACCCTTGGAAGACGTAATTTTCAAAATTTGAGAACCTGGGTAGTAATAATATGGCATAAAGATCAAAACCCTAATCTCGGGAAAAAGCAAAAATTTCAAACCCTTGCTTTTTATACTTAGGAGCAAAAATTTTCTAATCTAAAGACATGGGCAGGATTGATATGACCTAAAGAACAAAACCCTAATCTCATAAAAAAGCAAAAATTTGGAAGCCCTGTTTTTTATACCTAGAGGCGAGATTTTCAAATTCCGACAAAATGGGTAGTAATAAAATGACTTGAGAAACAAAACCCATATGCCACTTTCAAAAAAGCCGAAAAAGCAAAAATTTCTAAAAATAGCAAGTTGTCAAAAATGACCCAAAGCAATTGTGATCCTCATCCTTCGGACCTTCTGAGCACTTTGACAACATTCATACATGATTTTGAGCATGATCTCTCAACTTGGCTTGGGATGAAATATCAAAAACACTAACTCCTCATTGTAAAAAGATTGGTGATTAGCACTTGCGACGCCAAAGCAAAACCCTAAAAAGCAAAAACAAGGGGTCCCCATTTGCAATGGGGCGATGTGTGAAAAAGGTCACAACAAGTTGTTTGAGCATCTCTCATAGGTTACAACCATGAATCGAGGAAGCATGGATTGAGATGTATGGTTGCATGATTCTCCTTTCTTTATTTATTTGGAGTGCAATTTGGGAGCTTGATGTTTCATTAGCCTTGCATGAAACTCAACTAGTGTGTCGTAATCTTTGTTCATAAATTAATAAATTGAGTGTCAGTATTTTTGGAGGCTGACTTTTGAGGGTTTTTCCAAAGTACATCTTGTGTCATCTTGATAATACATACTTGTCAAGGAGATTGTTCTTGTAGAGAGTCATTGTGGCTTGGTGTATCCTAGAAGAGCGATCTCATTCCCAATCTCAGTCCTCTCCATGATAAAACCATCTAAAAGGTATTACCCACCTTGTTTTCAAATGCATTTTGTTCATGCTTTGTCTTCTAATGGAATGAGTCTTGAGCTAAGGATGTTGGTTATAGAAGAATTGTTTGACAATTGCTTGGCATGGTTTGTCTTTCCTTTGTCTCCTCAGGAAATGATTCGCGAGCTATGAATGTTAGTTTTGGAGTGCTTAGTTGAAGAGCCTTGGGGATGGTTTGGGCGTCTTCCCTTGGTTTTGGGAATGGATCTTTTGGTTTGATCTTACTTTGGTTTGAGAAGCTTATATCCTAGTTGGTCAATTGATACATATTATGCATTTGATCTTTGAGTTGAATGTTTAAATGTTGATAAGTCTTTTCTATTTAAGATTTTGTTAAGGAGATCTCACTTGTCACAACTTGGCACTTGAAGTGTTAATAGGACTTGCTACATGTTTTGATTTGTAGGTTCTCTCCATGGCCTTGTGTTTCTTCCAAGAGATTCATGTTCACGTGACATGAGAGTTGAGGTTTGCATTGACCCATTGTAATCATTATGTTTGTGGTCATTTGTTATTGTCTTTCATTGTTTAATAATGGGTAATAGCATGGAGGCTCTTTAATCATCTTTTTGTGATGTGGAAAACTTGGGAGAGCTATGGAAACTAGTGGTGAGGGACACATGCTGCAGTGATTTAGTTTACAATTTTTTCATATCATTGTAGATGTTCCTTGGTATGATATGATATTGATGACATTAGCCACACCATTCTATGTAAATGCTATTCGTCTTGTTGAAGTTTGCACGGAACCATTGTGATCACTATGTTTGTGGTCATCTATTGAATTTTTGTACTTCATTGTTTACTTATGGGTAATAGCATGGAGGTTCTTTAATCTTTATCTTTTGTGATGTGGAGAATTTGGGAGAGCTATGGATATTAGTGGTGAGAGACTTATGATGCAGCAATTTAGTTTGCAAATTTTTCATATCATTGTAGATGTTCCTTGGTATGATATCATATTGATGACATTAGTCACACCATTCTATGTGAATGTTATTGGTGGACTTTTGGATGCCTTGTTTGATTTCAGATTTGACACTACCCATGCAAAGGGAGTTCCAAGTTGTATGTGTGCCCTCTGTTGGATGATCTCATTATGCTACAGTATTGAGGATCTCGAGGTTCTTTTATCGTGTGTTTATGCATTGTTAACTTGGAGGACGTTCTTGTGATCAAGATTTGCATTCAGTTGGATATGTTGATGGCATAAGGTGGATATGTTGATGGCATAAGGTCTACCTATGATGATGAGTATAGCTTAATGTCCCCACTTTGAAATAGAATTTATTGGTAAATAATAATAATATAATAAAATTAAAATTCACAAGAATAAAAAATAAAATTAAAATTAAAATATAAACAAATATAATTAAAAAAAAAAAAATTAATTAAGTTCATGAATGAAAGACATGGGATGAAAGTTGTGACTCCCTCAAACATGAGATATAAAAGGGAGAAGAGTACCTCATTTGAGAGGATAATTTGGGAATCAGAAGTGCAGATCTGATTTAAATAAGAAGTGCAAATGTGATTGTAAAAGGTTGTGTCCCTTTCAAAGGGCAGAAATAATGAAGAGTTACACTCTTTCAAAGGGTGTGTCTCTTGCTGAAGGGCATACATGATGAAGAAGTGTGACCTCTCTCTCACATTAAGTGATATAAAGAAAAGGAATCAAAAGCCTCCAGTGATATCACCATCGATCAGATCGGATCATAACTGTTACTAAGTTACAGGCAGTAACATCCTTGTTCTTGCTGTCATACTTAATGAAAGACTAATAGGAGGAATCGAAGGATCCCAGAAGAGAGCAACATAAAAAAGAGATCGAATATACAACTATTGTTAAGATAAGACAATATTCTGGTATGAAGTTCTGTGCATATTTTCTGCATACTATTATTGATAGCAGATAGTTGTTATAACTGTTCACTGCATGTTATCTTCAATCTGCTCATTTCCAACTCATGCTGTGATCGATTATGGTTAATATGATGTAATATGATGTTTTATATATATACATGTTATGTCTGATTATTGTAATCAACCATGGTTATAAAGGTTTACAATAGGGAGAAAGGTTGATAAGACACCCTATCAAGTGTGGCTTGATTGAGGGAGAATGGTTGTTAAGCCACCCTATCAAGTGTAGCTTTATTAAGGGAGAATGTAATGTCCCCTTTCCTAGCGTTCAATTAATGATCATTTTGCTAACCTAAGTTAATTTTATTTCCAAAAGCAAAGGCAAAGAAATTATTAAAAGGGAATAGAGTAACAATAAAAATGAAGCAAAAAGCTAAAGTATTCAATCGATCATTTTTAATTATTAAAAGGGAGTCATTTAAGTTATAACTTTATCATTCCTAGGCCATAACTCCATGGTGGCGATTTAATTAATATTAAGTAGCATTGTGGGGTTTAAAGGAAGGATTATTGTCAATGATTATTATCTTTTCTGCTCTGTGAAACAAATCCAAGCATTCTCTGTCAGGACGAAACCCCTGGGGAATGACTACTTCTGCACTCCGAATGGCATCTATAAGCTGTGACAGAGTTCAGTTGTTGGATTGGTGCCAAAATTGTGGCAATTAATTACCAGCACAGCCTGCAATTAGTGGGAAACCTGGAGGTGTTCACCTATCGCCGTTCATAGGCCAGCCACTGTGGCGCCTTAAAAAGCACAAAGCACGTCTTCCTTGCACCAGCAGCATTCAGAATGTAATCTGCTGTAGGAATTCGACCTGCACACATTCATTCACTCAAATACAATTCTCTAAGTCTGTGCCAAACCTTGAAGGGTTTCTTCGTAACGTCACCTTTTTGGGACATTAGGAAATCCATTTAAATAATTAAGTTTAAGTTGTCAAGTTGTCAAAACATAAAACTTTAAAGACAACTTAATTTAATTATTTATTAAAAGCTAATTAAAGTGACTTTAATGCCAACATCAAATTATAAAATAAAGTCACTTTACTATTAAAGGGGAATTCCATGAGACGGGAAGGGGAAAAACAATGAGTCACAGGGTTAAGCTTTAAAAGAACATTGAGAGGCTCATTCTGATCATACTTGGTTTATGTTGAAGATTGTTTCTTTTGGAGAGTTTCTGGGAAGCTCTAGTTTTCACTAGGTTTGAGGACGCAAACCCTCGAGCTTGGAAGCAATGGACGGAAACCCATTGTCAGTTGGAGTTATCACGCAGGTGACTCACATGTGCTTCAAATGCATGTTTGCTGGTTGTCCAATCCGACTGTAAATGCTGTGGCTGTATTGGTAACTTCTATTGTTGTTCTTAATGCAATGTTTATTCCTAATTTCAGAACTATTATTTCAGTGTGGAAGTTAATGAATATTAGTTAAATTGTTGGAGTATTGAAATCTTTTGCACATGAAATTTGTTGTCAAAATCTTCTTTGGATCGATTGGAAAAAATCCAGTGGCATCAAAGCTGGTTTTTCTGCCAGCCTGTAGGGTTTCAAAGATTGAAATTTCTAAATTTGTTCAAAGACAAATTGTAAGGGCTTGAGTTGATTCAGAAATAATAATATTTGGTTCTATTGTTTTTGGGGGAAATCAAGAATATTTTATATCAGTGAAAATCTGTATATCGACGGCACGAGTTTATATTTAATAAAGTTGTGGACTTGGTACTAAGGTTCAGAGTGCGCTTAAGTTCGTGGCTTCAATTATTTCCGTCAGTATTGACAAGAGAGTCAATTCAAATTAAGCCTATGTTTGGAACATATTATATTGTGGGTCCCTTTATTAAGTCTACACCTGGCGGTAAATATTTCCTAAAGGAAGCCAATGCATATTACACTTAAATTTTTGACGAAGGCACCGATATAAATATTTATTTCCGCCAAATCTTTAATAGCGACATCCTCATTTCTGCAGCTCCTTTCACAAGTTCAGCGTGATAGAGGTCAGGGACTTCATATTCGCAGAACTGTGGAATGCAGAGGGAATAAAATGGAATGGGTTAAGAAATCTTAGGTATTGCCGCATGATTTTGTTCGTGGAAGTGCATTCAGTGGTGCAGGTTTGTATCGGCAGTTTGCCTGATGCTGTTGATTATCGGGAGCATCTTCTGTTTGTTAATGAATTTGAGGTGACAAGTCCGGGTTCCCAGTGCTAGCTTCTATTTCATAATGATGAAAGCTTCTACAAATCACATAAGAGTCCTCTTGAGCCATAACAGCGTTACTGTCTGAGCACTCTTCACACTTCTGAAATCACGTTGGTGGGAATTGTTTTGGCTGGACTACTCTTTGATTAATTGCCGTTAAAAGTATTCCAGGTGTGAACCATTAACTTTGATGGTTGAATAAAGTCCTGCTGAGCATGTGTTAATTTTGATTTTAGCACGAATAAAGAATCATTTTTTCCTGAGCACAAAATTCTATTTTCTCTTGGTGCGGGAAGATGGAGTGATTATTTTAAAAGGGAATCTCAGAAAATTTGGTAACCGCCTGCTGAACCAGAGCGACTATCGTTTTGACTGGGTGTCATGTGGCATTTACACATGTCTTGTGTTGTGGTGTCCGTGTTTGGGAATTCCTCACTAAGCACGGGTTCACTCATCGAACCGTTGCCTAAGGTAGTCACAGTGAGGAATCGCCGGAACATTAGTTGGAAGTCACTAATTTTCGACGTGGGTAATCTGCAGGGGAATGAAGTGTATGGTCACAACAAAGGTGGATGTGTTCAGCAGCATTGAACTCAGTTGGCTATTAAGCGCAGAGAATAGAGTGCAAGTCATGGCTTTAGCAGCAATGAAGAGCGTGACACGTTCTAAGAAAGCGTTGCCAATACTTTATCGTGAAATTGTGGTGTTGGTTAGCCGCCATTTCCTGACAGGGTCATGCAGTTTTCCTGTAAGTCGCAGCTCACTCTTTAGAGACCAGGGGAATTGGCAGCAAGATGGCAATAGTGTTGCCAGGCTAGGGGGCGTAGCTGACTGCTTCCACATAGTGCGAGTCAACTGGAGTGAAGACTGTGGCTGGAGTATATCACAGACATTTCACAAAGACTGCAATTGCTAAGTTTCCAGCTCTACTTCATCAGTCATAGCAGAGGTAGAACGTTGGATAACAGTACATGTGTGTTTTTCAATCAAGGGAGCTGGGATGTGTAAAGTGAGACTGGGCATTACATTTCTAGCAGGGAGAGTCAGCATCTTCCCAACAGCAAATAACCAGGTTTCAAGCTGTCATACAATGTTGTATTTTTTGTACATTTATATGAAGCAGTAATTAAGAATGTACTGAGATTTATCATTGTTTGGACTGGGACATATAATTTCATATTATTGATTTCTAGCATTCCTTGGGAAATAGATTGTATGTTCAAATTGCTTGTGTACATTTAATTGTTAAATTGGAATGGATGAATGCAAATGTTAGAAAACCCAAATGCACCAGGGCTCAACTAAATCACAAATACATTCAAGGAAAGAAAAAGAAAAACAGAACTATAACGCTATGAATGCCAACTGATTGGCGGAATACCATCATCAAGTTTGAAAAGGGAATTATAACAGTCAGGGTAGCCTATTACAGGGAATTATATCAAGATTGTTGGTAGATAACTTAAGAACTTAGGAACTATCACTGCCTTTGGGAAGAATCGATCCATGTGTGGAAGTACTGTTGTTGCCTTCTCTCCCTCTATGGCTTTTGCTGATCAAGCAACAAAAAAATTCATATTCTTCAAATTGCTATAGATAGCCTTACAAAATTATCTGATAGCTTGGAAACTGAAGAAAATAGCAGATGCATGGTGAGAGTGTGTAGTTGTTGAATTGACTTTGGATTCTTAAACTGCTCATTGTAAGCCTGAGTTCCTGTTTAGAAAGTTTGAATCTGCTAAAGTAGCAGAAAACTTTCATATTCACCTTTCACCTTATGCCAACATGAAGTAAGACAGATTGGTGTAGAATTTAGGAGCAAACAGAATTGGACATTAAGTGCTGCTTATTTCAGTGCTCGTCTGGGACAAAGTTTGTTGGCCTATTAGAAAAAGTTTCAGAATTCTGATTTTCAGTTCAAACTATGGAAGCAGAAGACATTAAACAATTGGCCAGAACACTTCATATAGCAGGCAGCAAGCTTAATGAACATTCTCAGTCAAAGGATGATGTTTTGAACACTTTGAATAAGGTAGAGGAATGTTTGACTCATGTGGACAAGTCACCTCATGATTTGTTACAGTTGGCTGTCTCCTGTAGTGGATGCCTTGAAGCAACACAAGTGGCTTAGACATCCAGATGAAGAAATCAAGTTGTTGTTGACTTCCTGCTTAATTGAGATTATGAAGATTACAACACCCTTAGTTCTTTATAAGGATGATACTATGAAAGAGGTTTATAGCTGATTGTGGATAGTTTCCATGGGTTACGTGATGTCAAAGCTCTCACTTTTGGTACGAGGGCTAAAATCTTATATATTATGTGCTAAAATCTTAGATATTATGACATGGACTAGATCATTTATCCTTATGTTGGATCTCCAATGTGATGAGTTGATTCTTCAAATGTTCATTTGTTTAATTGCTGAAATCAGGAAACGCCATTCAGATAAGGTGAAGACAAATATGTTCGACATATTGTCCATGATCTTAGATGAGGATGATGATATCTGCAGGCAGTTGCAATCAGATTTGTTAGCTATTTGGAGAGAATAGCTGGTAGTCTCACCTTGTGCTTATAAGTTCTCCAAAGGGTTGATTGAGCAAAAAATTGGAAGGTTCAGGGAATAGATGACTGAAAATGAACTAATCTCCATGGGTTTACAGGTTTCAGGATCTCCAAAAAAGAGCAAGAACCAAATGAGAAAAGAGCAGATTTGCTTCAGATGTCAGGAAGCTTGGACACCTGATCATATTTGTAGAACTAACAAAGGGAAAAATATTTTGCAGCCAAGTGGTGATGAGGAAAACGATGTAGAGGAAAGAGTTGCCATGACTCATGATGAGCAAACTAAAACTACAGCCTTGAATGCACTAGTTATTGTGGATGGTGAAAGAAAAAAAATGGCTTCCAATCAGCTAAGGTTCTTGATATGGAGGAAAAATCATTTGCTACAAATGAGGTGTATTCCGAACTCTTTATTGGTGATTTGCAGATCCGTATTGATAGAGTACGTGAAGAGAGAAACTTCCTTGATGAATCAATATATGATCTTGATGCTGTCCCATTTGTGCCACATGAAGAGTGCATGGAAACTTCTAGAGAGACAATGGAGAGTGATGAAGTAATGTTCTTACAGTTGAGAACAAATCAGAAAATGAAATATATGATAGCTCATTTGAAAAATAAATTGAATGAATGATTCAATAATCCGATGATTACATTGAACGATATACACACATATATATAGAAGTTACAAGACGATGTTCTATAATTAGAACATAACGTTAAAGTAAAAGATTAAAGAGCTAAAAGCTAAATTAAGCTTAAAAGCTAATTAACTAAAAAGAAAAAGCTAAATGCTAAATAAAGCTTAAAAGCTAATTAATTAAAAAGAAAAAGCTAAATGCTAAATAAAGCTTAAAAGCTAATTAACTAAAAAGCTAAATGACCATTAAACAAGGAACTAAATATAGGTGACTAAAATATAATTAAATATTCTAATACCCTCCCTTAATGGTCATGCTATCTATCACACCAAGCTGCCCTCTAAATTTGAGAAACTTTGCCGGGCTCCAGGACTTGGTGAGGATATCTGCAGTCTAATCTTCTGTAGGAATGTACTGCAATATCACTGATCCATCTTCAACATGCTGGCGGATGAAATGACAATGAAGCTCCACATGCTTTGTCCGCTCATGGAAGACTCGATTTTTGGCTAATTTTAGAACCCCTTGATTATCACAAAACAAGGGAGTAGGTCCTAGTTGAGACATTTGCATGTCTGCAAGCATCCTACATAGCCAAATTGCCTCACATGTTGCCTTAACAGTTCCCCGATACTCTGCTTCGGTCGAGGAAAGAGCTATTGCCTGTTGCTTCTTGTTGGTCCATGTGATTGCACCTGTACCCAAGCTGAAAACATACCCAGAAGTTGACTTTCTATCATCAACACAACCTGCCCAATCTGAGTCTGTAAAACCAACCAGCCTAGGATCTTTGCTTCTGCTATACAGAATGCCAAAATCAGGAGTGCCCTTCACATATCTAAGCACACGCTTCGCTGCAACCCAATGTTCAACTTTTGGGGCTGACATGAAGCAAGAAATATAGCTCACAACATAACTGATGTCAGGTCTAGTGGCGGTGAGATAGATGAGGCTGCCCACTAGTTGCCTGAATGAAGACTTATCCACTACAGGTGAATCTGATTTGGCTGATAATTTGAGCCCTATCTCCATGGGTGTAGATGTAAGTTTACAATCTTGCATTCAAAACTTATCTAGTAGGCTCTTGGCATACTTTGACTGAGAAATGAATATGTGGCTATCAGTCTGCCAAACCTCTACACCGAGACAATAATGGAGAAGTCTCAAATCTGTCCTATCAAAATGTTGACACAAATTTTGTTTGACCTGCATGATCAGATGTGCTGCATTGCCAGTGATGATGAGATCATCAACATAGAATACTAGAAATAGAATATCATCACTAGTATGTTTGACATACAAATTGGGATCTGAAGGACTCCTCTGAAAGCCTTGATCAATCAAGTACTTATCAATTTTGATGTACCATGCACGAGGAGCCTGTTTGAGGCCATAGAGTGCTTTGACTAGTCTACATACCTGGTGTTCCTTACCGGCAACCTTGAAACGTAGAGACTGCGTCATGTAGACTTCTTCCTGCAAATCACCATTGAGAAAGGCACTCTTGACGTCCATTTGATGGACTTTCCATCCAAATTGAGCTGAGAGAGCGAGGACAAGCCTAATGGTACTCATCTTGGCTGTGGGAGCAAATGTCTCTTCATAGTCAATGCCCTCCTTTTGTGAAAACCCTTTTGCCACCAACTGAGCCTTGTACTTATCAAGACTTCCATCAGCTTTATACTTGACTTTAAACACCCATTTGCAGCCAATGGGCTTCTTTCCTGGAGGAAGATCAGACAATACCCAAGTGTTGTTTTTCAAAAGACTATGTTGCTCCGCTGCCATAGCCTTTTCCCATTCAGGTACACCTTTAGCCTCTATATATGCTCATAAATACTGTGAATGTTGGCCATAAGAGCAAAATTAACTGTGTGTTGTTGGCTCTTATCTCTAACGGATCTACCCTCAATGAGCTCATCATCATGAAGATCACCAATGGTCTTGGCCCACCACTTAGGCCGGAGAGTAGAAGTACCAACATCTGCTACAGGATGAAGAGTGTCTGGAATATCTAGAGCAAGCTCCTCTCAATGTGGATCGAGAAGATCTTGAGGAAAGTCAGGGGGTGCAATGTCATGCCTGGGAGACCCCACAACTTCAGAGTCAACTAAATTCCTCCCATCAAGTGGAGCTAAGGGAAGACGAACACCCATACTTACAGCCTTTGGAGGGTGATCCTCAGTGCTCAAATCAGGAGAGGAAGGCTGAAAAGGCCCTCTTTCTTCATCAAATACTACATCTCAACTGAATATGAGGTGATTAGTGTCTATATCAACCAGCCGATATGCCTTGTGGTTGTCACTGTAGCCGATGAACATCAATTTCTGACTCTTTGGATCCAGTTTGGTGCGCATGGCATCTGGAATCCAAACATAAGCTGTAGAGCCAAAAACTTTCAAATGACTGATTTTGGGCTTCCTGCCAGACCAAGCTTCCTTTGGAGTCATCTTCTTAACGGCCTTTGTGGGAGATTGGTTCAGAAGGTAGACTGCAGTGAAGACCGCTTCCGCCCAAAAGTGTTTTGCAACATTTCTATGCTCCAACATAGACCGAGCCATCTCAATGACTGTACGATTCCTGCGCTCAACAACACCGTTCTGCTGTGGGGTGTAAGGTGTGGTAAGCTAATGCTTAATGCCATGTGATGCACAAATGTTGGTGAACTCTGTAGAACAAAATTCCCCTCCATTGTCGGACCGAAGAGAGACTATCTGACAGCTAGACTCTTTTTCCACTAAGGCCTTAAACGTTTGAAACATGGTGAACACCTCTGATTTCTGCTTAAGAAAATAAACCCACCTGCGTCTGCTGAAATCATCAACAAATAGTAGAAAATACCTGCATCCAGTGACTGATGGAGTGCTCATGGGACCACAGATGTCTGCATGAACGAGTTGCAAGACCTTGAATGCTCTCCAAGTGTCTCCATCTGAAAACGGAGTCCTATGCTACTTTCCAGCTTGACACGCTCCGCAAACTCCATGATTCTGAGTTTGAATCTCAGGTAATCCTACGACTAGATCCTCTCGAACCAACTGAGAGAGATAGTGGACATTGAGATGCCCATATCGCTGATGCCAAAGAGTGCTGATGGAAGTACTCCTAGCTGCCATGGCGAGCTCCTAAGAACCAGTAGAATCAACAAGTCTATAAAGACCAAGATCCTCAATACCAACTGCAACTATAGTGCGAGTCTCCTTGTCAACAATGCTACACTTGTGCAACCCGAAGACGACATCCAGCTGTGGTGAATGCTGCATAATCTGACTGACTGATAGTAGATCGAGCTTCATACCAAGTACAAAGTATACATTGAGGAATATTAAATCCCTCCCACCAGATGAAATCTAAACGTTGCCCTTGCCGACAACAGTATACTCTTCACCTCCACCAAAGATCACTGAATCAGTGAAAGGCTTGTACTCTGTAAACCAATCCCGACGATGTGTGAAATGTCGAGAGGCTCCAGAGTCAATGTACCAGGCTGATGATTGAACATCATCAAAGGAGGTTTGGGCCATGAACGCATAGAAGGTAGATTCCTTCTGATCAGGATGCGTGGCAGAATTGGCTTTCTACTTTGACCCTCCCTGTTTGGATTGCTGGGATCCTATCAATTTCCGACAATCTTTCACCAAATGGCCATATATATGACAGTAGGAACACTGTAAGTTCTTCTTTTTGGAAGACTGCTGAGCTTGACCTTGACCTTGTCCTTTCTGCTGGAAGGACGAAGCTTTACCCTTGTACTTATGCGAAGCTGAGGCTGTGAAAGCTTGTTCAATGGATGAACTAGCGCTGCTTCCAAACTGCACACTTAAAACAGCATAAATGGTGCCAAAAAAAAGGGCAAAAATCCCAACGTCCACAAAAATAGCAGAAATTGTGAACTGTTTTTAAATTCCGAGGTAAACTTGCTGGCACAAAAATCGAGGCATGGAAAACGAGGCACCTAGAAAAATCTGAGACCAACCCAAAAAAGCTCTCGAAAAACCCACCAAGAATCTGAAAACAGAATGCAGATCCAACGGCTCAAAAATTGAGGCACGGAAAACGATGCACCTAGAAAAATCTGACAACAACCCAGTTGAGCTCTCAAAAAACCCACCAAGGATCTACAACCAAAATAAAATTTCGACTTGAACAGAAGGGTCAAAACCCTAGTCGAAAATTGCAGAAACCCTAGGAAAATTGTCAACTTGCAAAAAGAAAACTGCCCAGGAAGAGAAAAAAATCTGCTTTTTAAAAAAAAAAACAGTTTTAAAAAAATCTCTTAAAAAAAAACTTCGAAAAATTTTAATAATAAAAATTTTCGAAATTTTTAATTTCCATGCTCTGATACCATGAAAAATAAATTGAATGAATGATTCAATAATCGGATGATTACATTGAACGATATACACACGTATATATAGAGGGTACAAGACGATGTTCTATAATTAGAACATAACGTTAAAGTAAAAGATTAAAGAGCTAAAAGCTAATTAACTAAAAAGAAAAAGCTAAATGCTAAATAAAGCTTAAAAGCTAATTAATTAAAAAGAAAAAGGTAAATGCTAAATAAAGCTTAAAAGCTAATTAACTAAAAAGCTAAATGACCATTAAACAAGGAACTAAATATAGGTGACTAAAATATAATTAAATATTCTAATATCATTTACTCTCGATGACTTTGAACAAAGACCTTTAGCATTTCAAGATTTGATGGACAGATTATGGGTCACAAAGGAGAGGGTTGTACAAGTATTAACAAGAGCAGATGATTCTCACAGATACATTGAAGATATTATGTGGAAAACTCAAATTAATGAGAGGCAAAAAGGAATTTCATGTTGAGTTACTAGTACACAATTACACACAATCAAAGAAGCATTTGAAAAGATGAAATCAGACTACTTGCAGCTCTTAATGGATAGGGATCTTGCTATCAAATTTGCGGAAGACAAGGAAAGTGAGATTGATGATCTCTGTTACCAGCTAAGCATGGCCCATTTCTCTCTACACAAAACATAAAATCAGATGCCTATTATGACTACAACCAAAGAACAAGAAGTTGATACAAGGGAAATGGAGATCAAACAAATAGTAGTTGGGATTGATGAACTCTTAAAGGAAGAATTAGGAGACAATGATCCTAGCAATTCACATGCTAGAGACATCCAAAATGTTGATGAAAGGATTGAAGAATTCCACAAGGAAACACCTTGCAGCCTTGTAACTTCATTTAAAGAAGATGCATTTGATACACCACCACCTTTGTTCACTTGGGATGGACATGTTGACAAGTCAAGCTTGGGTGAATTGTGATGAACCCAATAAAAGTATTGAGAAGTCTAAACTTCTGATTTGGGACAGCAAAGGTTTATCTTCGCAATCACATGAGTTTGCAGCTTTTACACATGGAAACATTAATGGACAGGGGTCTACTAGTGTTGGAACCTATAATGCGGGTATTGGCCAAATAAATTTCAGTAAAGAGGTGTTTGGAAGGAATGAAAATGACACAAAGGTATGGTAGCAATTCTGAATTTTGTAACAGCACTCATACTTCTTTACACCATCATGAGGTAACAACTTTTTCACATAAGGATGTTGATATGAAGAGTTTTTCTAGTTCTGAAGTTTCACTTAATGGTGATCAATCCATGGGTGAAGAAGTTGATTTTCTTGATGACACTTGTAGTGAATCAGACTTTCAAGAGTTATCCATGTTGAGCAGTGAAGGCGTACACACCTCATTCTTGAGATTGTCATCTATTCCTCTTGATAGGGCAGCGGTGTATTTGTCGCTTGGTGACTCCATACTCTTTGATTTCTTTTGGACTAGTGGCTGTCCTAGTTGGAATCATATAGCACTTTCTGATTTTACATTGAATACATCAGCGATTCAGTGGTATGGGAATGTTGATGAATGCTTCTCTTGGATAGAGATGGAGTGTGGGAGGTTTTCCTTTGATTGGCATTGGTGTGGTGACATGTTTGAAATCATTTATGTTGCTGATCAGAGTTATGGCAGCAAGTCTGGGTATTCCTTCATGTTGGTTTATGGGCATGAGGGGGTTCATCTTCAATCTTGTCTGGTTGTTCTACATGTGTGGACAGTTTCTTCAAAGTGATTGGTTGACAGATTCTTTCATTACTTATAGTGGGTTCTACAGATTGATATGGGATCCAGGTAGTGATATGGTTGGTGCATTGGCTCTTGCGGACCAAGATATGCTGCTACACCATGGGTATGCAGATGTTTTAATCAAAGTGGCATCGCGGACTTGTAGAATAGTGTTCCTAAGGATGGTTTGGGATCCTAGTACTGGTATGCAGATCCATGATTGCTTTAGAACAAGCAATCTTTAAGGAGGGAGGACTATAATGTCCCCTTTTTGGAACATCAAGAAATCCATTTAAATAATTAAGTTTAAGTTGTCAAAACATAAAACTTTAAAGAAAACTTAATTTAATTATTTATTAAAGTTAATTAAAGTGACTTTAATGTCGACATCAAATTATTAAATAAAGTCACTTTACTATTAAAGTGGAATTCCAAGAGATAGGAAGGGGAAAAACGAAGAGTCACGGGGTTGTGCTTTAAAAGAACATTGAGAGGCTCATTCCAATCATGCTTGGTTATGTTGGAGATTGTTTCTTTTGGAGAGTTTCTAAGAAGCTCTAGTTTTCAGCAGGTTTGAGGATGCAAACCCTCGAGCTTGGAGGCAGTAGATGGAAACCCATTGTCAGTTGGAGTTATCACGCAGGTGTCTCACATGTGCTTCAAATGCATGTTTGTTGGTTGTCCAATCCGAGTGTAAATGTTGTAGCTGGATTGGTAGCTTCTATTGTTGTTCTTCTGAGGATTTTAATGCAATGTTAATTCCTAATTTCAGAACTATTATTTCAGTGTGGAAGTTAATGAATATTACTTAAATTGTTGGAGCATTGAAATCTTGTGCATGTGAAATTCGTTGTTAAAATTTTCTTTGGATCAAATGGAAAAAATTTGGAACAAATATCCTAGGGGGATATTTCATTTCTAGCCAATTTCACCAAGGGCCAGTGACTCGGTGTATGGTGAAGCTGGGAATGGTATGTAGCGAGTTTTCAGAAGAATTCTCAGTAATACGATTTGCTACAGTTAATAATCCACTTGTAATTATTGCTAAATTTCTGTCATATAATAATGTTTATTACAATTGGAATCCATTGCAAATAAAGAAAACTTCAGTTATGTACATGTCATGTTTTCCAGACCCCAATCAAATTCCTATGGTTCAACTTCTTGTAAAAAATCGATAAAAATTCTTCATTCTTTGTAAACTAAGTTACCGGGTTCGCCTCTGGGCCCCCCTGGTACGGGTCCGGGTTCGACCGGGTACGTGGTACGGGTCCGGTTCGACCTGGGTTCGACCAGGGTTCGAAAAACCCAGAGTGGGTTCGACCCTGATCGAACCCAGTCGAACCCGGGGTCGAACCCAGTTGAACCCGGGCAGACCCAGTCGAACCTGGGTGGCTGGGCGGCTTGTAAAGTCAAAAACCAATGCAAATTTAATTTTTTTTTCAATTCCGCCTTGTAAAAAGTGAAAGTTATAACCTTAATAAGCAGAAAATTAGGCGTTTTAAAAAAACAGAAAACTGATGCACGCCATGGAGTTCCGTGTGGGTTTGAAGGTTGTGATTTGGTGTTGGCGGCGGGGGCGCTGCCCCTCGACCCCGCCCTGTACCGCGACAGGGAGCGCGCCCTGGGCGCTGCCCCGGGACCCTGCAAGGGGCGCTGCCCCTCGACCCCGCAAGGGGCTCTGCCCCTTGACCCCGCTGGGGGCGCTGCCCCCAGACCCCCGCAAGGGGCGCTGCCCCTTGACCCCGTTGGGGGCGCTGCCCCCAGACCCCCGCAAGGGGCGCTGCCCCTTGACCCCGTTGGGGGTGTTGCCGGCAAAATCCAGGTCCTCAGTTTGAAAAATTAAACTTGGATGTTCTTAGTTTGAATCCATTTAATGATCAAACTTTAAATTGTTGAAAGTTGAAACAATGATACTTGAATATTTTATCATTTTGATATTAGACTTGATGTATATGATGCTGTTATGGTATGATCATGATGCTACGATTACAAGTTTATGTTGGTTTTGTTGTTTATATGATGCTATGTGACACGCTAATCTTAATTCATGCTTATAGGTTGCATATATATATAATTTACATGTTTTTGTACTAACGAACCCAAACGAACCCAAACCCCTTTTCAAAATTTTGCCGTACCGGCGTACCGGGTTCTTCGAACCCGAACCGGTACCCGAACCCGAACCGGTAACTTAGTTTGTAAACTTCAGGTGTCTAGGATATTACAAAGAATGGTTGTTAAGACACCCTATCAAGTATGGCTTGATTAAGGGAGAAAAGTTGTTAAGACACCCTAACAAGTTACCCATCCTAGTTTGCTATGATTGGGATTCCTTTAGTTATGACTTATGATTCCGATCCCTACATTGACAGTTGTTTGTAATTGTAAATTGCCTTATCTTTCATCATAATCAGTCATTCTTTACTTAAAGCATCATTATAGTTAGATGTTTGTAATTATTATATAATTTGTAGGTTATTTTCTAACTTGTTTGCAGGTTTTCCCTTATAAGGAAATAAAGGTACTCCCCCTCTAACCCTCCCTTATTGACTAAGAATAGTAAACTAGGGCAAAAACTAGGACACTCCCAAAAAGGGACATTACATATAGTGATTAATTTTTGATAGCTACTTGGGCCCATTTGTTCCCATTGGATTTAATGTTTGTGTTTGGCTATTGAGTAGAGGTAGGATTACTACTTCCATATGATATTTAGTGTGGCATCTCTTTGAAATGGTTCTTATCTTTTGCGCATTGGCATGATGGAGGATGAGAGGGTTCTTGTTTGAGATGGTGATCACATTGTTTTGACCATATTATTGGTGTCATGCCTTCATGTCTTTTGGTTGCAAGGGCATTTGGGAGGTGGGTTTATCGAGGACATTGTGGGCACTCAATTGTTTTTCATGGTTGCAATGGATTATGACATGCGGGCATCGCTTGGTCAAGCATACAGACCTCTTTTCTAGTTTCCAATCATAGCTTGCATTTTATTCTCCATTGCCTTGACTAAAATTATTTGAATTTGTTAAAAAGCATGCTCATTCTATTGAGCTTTAGAGATAGATTGTGGCCTAGTCTAAGGCTTCTAGTTCTATCCTTCCTAATTTTCAAGAAAAACAAAGGTAGCATCATCTCCTGCTATGTGACATTGGGTGCTACACATCCTTTTGCAATCTCAGTGTAGTTTGGATGGTCTAAAGGCCAAAAGGGGAGGTCGGGTTGTTGGAGGTGCCTACTAGATCATTATCACTGATGACCATGGAGGACATTTGTGGGGTAAGAAGTTGGGAGTTAAACATGTTAGCAATATATTGTTGTCATGTTGTTAGAAGATTTAAGGTGGTATAGCTCATGTTATGACAATTTTGGATCACGGTGAGACATGACATAGGCAGTCACTTGTAAGGGGCATATTTGGGATGGATTCATTCTACTACTTTAATACTTAGTGTGTAGGCTTTGATGTAATGTCCCCTACCTGATTAACATAATTAATCTGTCAAAATTGATTGAGAAACTAATCATGAAGCCAGTCATTGATATCCTTCAATTTATGCGTTATTAACGAGTGCTTATTTATTTTCCTCATGAGATGATTAATTTCATTATTCATAGTTCTTAATATAGATATCTGACCCTGCTACTACTTCAGTTTTAAGGGAGAAGGGTCTATGTATGTTACCAAAGCGCTTAGAGACCAAATACAATAGGTTCCCTCAAAGTTTACAGATCCAAGCCCTTACCTATCTTGGGTCTATACCCTCAAGGCTTATGGGTTGTTGATCCTCACCCTATCTTGGGACTTAACCTATTGCTTGATTTAGACTGCCCCTCTATGGAACATGTCAATCCCATCTTCTTAAATACTAATGGTAATAACATGATTTAGACTATAAGTATACTAACTTCTTATGTATTATGAATATATATGAAATTAAGCTAAGTCACCAAGTTCGAATTCGAATTCGAAGTTCGACAACTTTGAAATTCGAATGAAGTTCGATGAGGTAAAAATTCGAAATGTATAAAATTCGAATTAAATTCGCCATATGTAATTTTTAAATTGTTTTAATAAATATATGTAATATATCTATAAAATTGCCTAAATAGTTTAACATTGATAAATAGATTTGAAATCGTTACAAAAAGATGACATATTTATAAAATATAAACCATAGGAAACATATGCTAGGGCACGAACGACAGACAAAAATTGCAGGCGAACTTCTCTTGCAGGCTGAGACTATCACGGGGCCGCGACTACTTCTCCTGCAAGCCGCGACTCACAACAGATTAAAGATGTGTTTAAAAAATATTAACAGAAGAAGAAGGCCAAAAATTTATTTAAAAAAAAAAAAAAAAAAAATTTTTTTGTTCGGCGAATTTCAACTAATTTTTATTTTTTTTGAAGTTCCGCGAATTTCGAACTTCAAGGATGAAATTCAGCCAAACCTGGTGACTTAGAAATTAAGTATGACTGTCATAAATATTGCATTCTATATTAATATTATTAATATTACTACTAAATTCTGCATAGGAACATTATTAGACTTCATATATTAAACACATCCCATGCATACCACCAAGTACAAGGATGTTACTACCTGTAACTTATTAACAGATCTGATCTGATCTGATCTGATCGATCTTGCTGAGTATTAATATCTTATACTTTATCAGTCTCAATCCCTTCGATGCCTTTTATTTTTCCCATCCTAACCTATTTTATAGTCCTCACATCAAAAGAAAAGTTGTCTCTTCTACCCACACAACCCCCTAAAAGTTAAGCTCCCTTGATAAATACAATTTTTATTTGTGAATCACTGCCACAGGATACTTTTCATAATCGTTGCTGATATGTGATTAACATAACAATCGTTGTCCCTTAATGTAATTTTCTTTGTTAAATATACACATCATAGTAACTGGTCTTCATTACTAATAATTTAATACTATCTTGATTACTGCCTGTAGAAATAAGACCGCTGCTCTCTTTTAATGCATGTATTAATAATTATTTGTTGCAAAGGCAGACAGATCTGACATGCGTCAGATCTGGTCTGCCACTAATTATGTGTTTCCTAAAGCCTTAATCAATAGGATGTAGCCAATGGGAATTACCTTCAGGTATGATAAGTCTTCATTGATATTTGTTATGCCAATCAGGTTTTGCCTATGAGACCTTCATGAGTACTTGTGTGACATCAGTATTATGGTCACCCGATTCAGTATGTTCTCACATCTTCATTCCTTGATCATGGGAATGGGTGGATATCAATTCCTTGTCTTCACCACTTCATCTTATTCTCTATGTTTCACTTGGAGGCTTGATACGAAGATCATGAAGTCTTATGGAATAAGACGATTTTCCACAATGTCTCTATGCTAAGATTGTTATAAATATATAGCTAACTATTAGTACTACGTACAATTGTCAATCTGATTATTGGGTTAAGGATGGGGACATGACATTTGATGGATAGTCTGATATCTTGATTGTCAGGCGACGATCTTTAGGTATTTAGTAGTGTTTAAGAATAGGGTTTTTGTTAGGTTTTGGCTTTGACAGCATGCATGAATATGGGACACAGCCACAACCCTTTCAGACTTGGCCCAGTTTCAGATCATTGTCCTTGTAAAAAAATCTTTGCCCTAACAGTAATACGCGCTCAACCTGGTGAAAGGTCTAATTGGTGAGGAAGGTCTACATGATACTAGTGTGCCCAGGTCTCAAGCAATGATTTTGGCTGACTTTCATACGAATTTGGTCAGGCTATTCCATCTGCAGATGTGTATAACTGGGAAGAGGTGTTGCTTCTCATTCCAGATAACAAGCCAATGGAAGAAGTAACAAAGGATGACGAGATTGAGCAACATGGTGGGGTTCCAATGTTTGTGGAAAGAAATATGTCTACAGTAAGGGAGGATATCTGTAATCTGTCTCAAGATTTGGAGTCTGTCTCGGCTGTAATGTCCCATTTTATAAATGCCCTAGTTCTTGCTCTAAAATAACAAATTCCTTTCAAATAAGAGATGTAAGATGGTTAGAGGTATAACTATGCACATATATATATGGGAAACAACAGAGAATGAAAAGACAATTATATATCTATATAATTCCTTTGTCCTTTTGTTCTGCTATTCGATTCATTTAATCACTCCTTCCCTTGAATCTGCAATATCATCTTGCACAGTTATCACGTATAATTCTGCTCAACAGATGTTAGTTGTATTTTTTTCACCCATTCTTTTATTTATTCATTTCATCTTTTATTTCTTCATATAGGTCTGTTCTAAAATCTACTAAGAGTAAAATGATATATATATATGTATATATATATTTAACTTCCTCCAAGGATCCATGCTCACGTTAGTTATCCAATGATGGATGTATACTTTCCCCTTACTGAGTATCTACCGATATATCTTCTGTGATTTTGCTCGTGGATCTTCTTTCTTTATCTGTAAACACCTCCTTTATCGACTATTATATTGCTGCAGTCCTTCAATTGACATGAACGTTTATAAAATGATAATGTGTCAATCTGCTAATTATACAAATGCAGAAATACGTGCTTCTCCTGGTGCAAGATCGTACTCCTTGTGTGTCTGTGATCTTTCTATCCACAAGCCTTCCTTAAGACAATCCCACTGAGTCAGAATATATTCCATGCTATATCCCCTTCCCAAAATCTTCCATTCTATTTTTATATCTTCATAGTCAAATAGAGATACACATCCCTTCGGATAGTCTTCAAGTCCCATCCTTTGAAAACTATAATAATCTTTGCTTCAAATCACACTTCCTTATTAATAGACCACGTATTGATTTTAGCTATTCACTCGGACTTTTAGTTTGGTTAATTTACGTGCTGCCATGCTGTCATCGACTCCATACAAAAGCTGTGTTTGTCATGTTGAGGAGTCGGGTCTATAATGCTCCTCCTTGGTAGCGAATAGGGGTATGCTTTTATTAATAATAACATTTCCACTCTTTCATATCCTAATTACTACTCTGTTTAATTATGAGCTACAGCACTGCATATTATATATCAATCTCTTCATATAAAGTTGGGATTTCGCCTTATTGTAGACCATAATGCCCTCGGGAAAAGGCAAGACGTTAATCTTTAGACTTTCTCCTCTTAGCGGCTGCCCGATCATAATCAATAAGCAATCAATGAAGTCATCTCCTTCATAGTACCCCGATCATCTTGTTTCCTTTATTTGATATTTAACCTTGCCACGTAGACCATTATTTTTCCCTTTAACTTATATTGGAAAATACTCAAATAATAAGCTATATACAAATCGCACCATTCCATTCATTATCAGTAATAAATATTAATAAATAATAAATAAATAAATTTCAAATGATCATTCATTGGTAATTATTGTATTAATAAATAATAATAATTGCTTCATTTAGTATATATATAACGATCAAGGAAGGGAAATGAAATCGGCATATTGCCAAGATATGTGCACAATGATTTGTAATTTGTCAGTATCTCATCATGAAGGTTCCCTAGAGGTTACAAATGAATATTCTCTTCCTCATTTTAATGGTGGAAAACTGTGCAATGCAAAGAGGCGGGCAGAAATCATACATGGTGTTCAATTTGTGGATTTGGATGACCCTGCATCTCAGGGTAATGTGAAACTAAAGTTTGTGGTTGTTGCAAACAAGGGGTGGACAGTGAATTCATTCAACAAGGTGATAGAAGCAAATGTTTTTGTGGCTAGAGTTGGTTGTCTGAGGTGACAAAGCTCCCGTGTTCTGGTTATTGGTTGGTGATTTTCCTTGGCTTCACTTTTGGCTTGCCACACTCCTGAGTGAGTGGTTTCTCCAGGTTTCTTAAAATGTATTCATATTATATTTGTTTTGCTTGCTTTCTGGGCTGGGGCCCTATAATAGAACCCCACAATACTAAACTTAATAAAAAAAAATATTTTAAAAATTACACCTAATCAGAACAAAAGGGGAAAAAAAATAGCTAGAGAATTGAAACCTGTAATGTCCCTACTGTGAAATATAATTTTATAATAACTAATAATAATATTAAAATACAAAAGAATAAATATAAAAGAATATAATTAAATATAATTAAAATTTGATTAAAGTTAATGAAAGGTCAAAAGGCATGAAATGATAAGTTGTGACTTCTTCAAACGTGAGATATAAAAGGGAGAAGAGAAACTCATTTGAGGGGGGTTGAATTTGAAAAATGAGAAGTGCAGATCTGATTTAAATAAGAAGTGCAGATCTGATTATGAAAGGTTATGTCCCTTTCAAAGGGCAGAAATAATGAAGAGTTGCACTCTTTCAAAAGGCGCTAATGGTGAAAGGGTGTGTCTCTTGCCAAAGGGCATGCATGATGAAGAGGTGTGACCTCTCCCTCACATTGAGAGATATAAAGGAAAGGAATCAAAGCATCCAATAACATCACCATGGATTGGATCAGATCCGAGCTGTTATTAAGTTACAGGCAGTAGCATCTTTATTTTTGTTCTTGGTGGTATGCATAGGGATGTGCTGAATATGTATGTTTAATATATAAGCTTGATAATGTTGTAATGCGGAATTTAGTAGTAATATTAATATAGGCTGCAATATGTATGACAGTCATGCTTAACTTCATATATATTCATAATACATAAGAAATTAGTATACTTGTAGTCTAAATCATGTTATTACTGTCAGTATTTAAGAAGATGGGAATGAGATGTTCCAAAGAGGGGCAGTCTAAATCCAAGCAATAGGTTAAGTCCCAAGGTAGGGTGGGGATCAGCGACCCCTTGAGGGTATAGACCCAAGATAGGTAAGGGCTTGGATCTGTAAACTTTGAGGGAACCTATTGTATTTGGTCTCTAAGTGCTTTGGTAACATATATAGACCCTTCTCCCTTAAAACTGAAGTAGTAGCAGGGTCTGATATCTATATTAAATACTATGAATAATGAAATTAATCATCTAATGAGGAAAATAAATAAGCACTTGATAATAACTAATAAATTGAAGAATATCAATGACTGGCTTCATGATTAGTCTCTCAATGAATTTTAGTATATTGAAATAAATCAAGTAGGGGACATTACAAAACCTGAAAAAAGCATTGGAACAAAATTAATAAAAGCCTATAAAGGTATCCATTAAAACGTAAAAGTATACAAATACCATAAAGCCTACGTGGCCATTCATGAATATTGCAAGTGATTCACACAGGGACGGCAGGAGAAATGTAGTGATAGGAACAAGCATGATGAAGAGAAATATTTTAACCTTTGTTTGGAGCTCAAATTACTAGCTTTGCATGGAAGGATTTACATGAATTTAAGCATCTATAGTAGAGAAAAGGAGTACAGAGAAACAAAAGTTGAAAACCTACCTGCCTCTGTTCATGCGTTCTCTAAAAATGAAACCTCTGCTCCACCTCTGAAATCTCTACAAACATTGATTGTTTTACCAAACAGCAGCTTAAAAATTTACATGTCCAACCACCATATTTATTAACAAAAAATCAAGGTTTTTAACATTTTAGTGTTGGTACTTTTCAAATACAGAACAGATGACAAGGGTGTCATATCTGGAACAACAAAAAATTGGATGACATTTAGGGCATGGACAGATATGTTGCTCAGGACATTCCATACCCATATCCATATCTACTACATGACTATGCATAGCAAGGACTTTAACCGGGTGTGTCCCACAACACTGATGTAAATAAAGAATTTTGAGATCTCATGCCAACATATGGTGGAAACTCCAGCAGAAAATTTGTGGTGAAAAGGTTGGGTAATATGATTCATTCGCATCCTATTCCCCCTTCATAGAAATAGAGCTAATCACAAAAATTGTATTGAAGTGGAAGAGCTTGATCTTCATTAAAATGTGAAACTCATAATCAAATAACAAAAAGATGAAAGAATTATGTGGATAGAAAAGAGTCTTTAATGTGCAATCAATAGCACCTTTTCATAATTAAACCAGAAAAGAATGATAAGACAAAAAAAAAATTGTACATACATGATATAGGCCACTAGCCTTTTTTGCTTACTTTCTACCAGTCAGAATATGCTTGGAAGCTTCCTTGAACTTGCTGAATCATATGTAGGATCTCTGTACAAATAAATTACCTTCTAGTAGAAGTCTTAAGGAAGTTAAGAAGATTCAAATGGAAAGAAAAGAGATGCAATTGACATTTTATGATAAAATCAATTGAAACACCAATATTAACATTAGCTAAATACATGTGTAAGTGGAATTGCAACTGGGAAATGTCATATTTTATGACAGCATAAAAAATGAAGAGCATTAAACAGAGATACCCAATTGTCAATCTAGAACTCCTTGCAGTAATCCATGCAATCATGATATGCAAATATGAAGACATTAGATTTCTTATTATATAGAAAGAAAAAACAAGTAAAGCAATCAAGCATAAGTATGAATAATGCATAGCTGGCAAACTCAATGAGTACATACTGAGTTGGCAAATGCTAGCCAATTTTTCACCTCATCGGGTTACTCATGAGTTAACTCACCAATCAAACTCTCCAGACGCATTAAAAATGCAAAACATGGTTAAAAAAAGCAAAAAAATCGTTTAAAAAATGATGATTTTTCCCTAGAAATGCATGAACGCCCCTCACACTTCCCCACACAGCACTTGGAGAGCAACTATTCTTCACAAAAATATGCCAAATACCTAATTTCTCCCTTAAGTCATAAAATTGTGAAAATGATGAGAGATGAAGTTTTGTGTGGTTTCTTGGGGCCCTTAATTTGGGCTGCCACTTAAACCCTGCAAGGGATGCCGCCCTTGGCATCAGTGGATGCGTTGCCCCCAAACCCCCACAAAGTGTGCTGCCCCTCCACCCCATTGGAAGCATTGCCCCAAGACCACCATGAGGGAAGATGTTCCTCAACCCCATTGGCTTCTCCATTCCTAGACCCCCACTAGATATTGGAATTTCTTCTCATATAAGAAATTTAACAACAATGAGGGAATTTGGGAGTAGAGAACAAAATCGACAACTTAGACAATTATCTTTATCAAAATCATAATATCATTGATCAATGATTAAGTATCATACTACCAATATCAAAGATTCAAATGTCATTATTATTATAAAAAACAACAGGACCTTTAGCTTTGCACACAAAAGGTAGACAACAAATCAAAGGAGGTCATTGATTTGATCCAATCAGAGACACAAACACAACCTTCAATTTCGAGCAAGGAGCTGCAACAGAGTGCAAGGATTAGAAACTCTCCTCAAATTTTCATAAAACCAAGGAAGAGGAAGATGTAATATTTGTAATATGCAATTTCTAAACTATTATTAGGAAAGGCAATCATCAAAAATTTATAATAGTTGCTAGCTAACTACTGTATCAAGATTTCACGTGATGATGCAATCTTATACTCAATTTGTATTCAAATGAATCAAATTAAATAGAAAACACTTTTGTACTCATTTGTGAACTCATTGGATATATTTTGTCATTAAATTTTGCAACAACAAAAAATGCTTTTAAAGAAATTTAAGCATTTTTTAAGTTGCTCAATTTTTCCTGAGTCTTTGCTGAGTCGCAAATTTTGGGTCTCCCAAGTTTGTACCAAGTCCAAGTCTGCCAACTATGGAACAATGTATCCTCCAGTAGTTTATATGAGGATAATGATCCGATCCGTTATTTTCAATAATTAAAAAAGCTTACAATGGCATTTTCAACAAATGATTAAAAAACACAACAATAGTAATACTTAAGAAAAGAAAAAGCCATATTTATACCATTTCAAAAGTCCTATTTACGAAGAGACAAACAGAGAAAGCAAATGTTCAAAGATCAACAAGCATATGGTTAGTGAAATCCAAGGCCTACCAGCAAGTATTTCAGATCTGCTGTACTGATGTCCTCTTTTTCCTCATTTGATGAGAATAATCCTAGCCGATCAATCATAGCCTCACATTGATGCAATAGATCACAAGCCCGTTTTAATTTACCCTGAAAATCACCCAATGCAAAGATAAAATCAATACATTAATGGTTCAAAAAATATCATTGTACCTAAGTTTAAACCAAGCTGCAGCAAAATATGTCCTGAAAACTGCAAGAGAAGTATTACATAGGCCAACTGGTAGACCAATGTTGAAAAAGTGCAAGTTCGCTGTTTGGTTCTACATTGTACTGGAAAACTAGATCTTGAGATATGTTTGTCCCACATTTAACCTCAATTTGAACCAATTGTCATTGTTTACGTGCTGTTTTTGAGAACCATTGTTTACTTTTGTTTTAGCATATTCAGTTGTTCTCTGTTAGAGGCAGCACTCATTTCAAAGAATCACAGATTTGCTTACTTGTGCTCCTTAGAAGTAACAAATCATCAATATTCTTTGGTATAGCTTGGAAAGAAAGCTGTGCAAGCTTCTAAAACTAGAAAACTGCATTCATATTGCAAATCTATATGGCCATGGGGACTCCAATCTGGTATGCATTTGACCCATAAAACTAACTTGATCACAACAAATGAAAACAAAAGTGGAATTGTTGACCCAAACAAACACTCTGTTATAAAGAACATTTGCAACCACTAATGCCACAACAGCTGCAATCCAAAAAAATAATAAGAGACAACTATAGAAAGCCCCATGAAGTAAAAAAAATGGATAACATGTGCCGGGGCCAAGAAATCCGTATACTCTTATACTTATAGATAATACTTGAATCTCAAAGGCAACTTTTCCTGATAAGGGGCTTCAAAGAGTGTGTGCATGTTGATCCCATTAACATCAATACAAAATCCAGACTTTGCAATACATATGATATTTTCCAAACATGCTGAGAACCCATGCAACCATGCTTTGTCGTACCTCATTTCAAAGCTCAGTGACTCCTGCGTATGACAAGGCTTTGCCAAGATTCAAGTAGTCAGTTTGCATTCAAGTTCAGGTTTGGGTTTAGGGTTCAGTTACGCCAGTTTGCCAATTGTTTTTTTTTACACAGGTTTGATAAGGCTTAGGTACAACCATACAAAAAATTTATAAAATACTACAATAGAAAAACAGCAATAATTTGCACAATATGTACAAAATTAACAACAAAACACAACAGATAATTGATAAACCAAACCAAATATTGAATGACAAATCAGAAAAGTTCATATTTGTAGCATATTTTCAAAATAGAGCAATAGTCAGTAGTCAAACTGCATCAACATGTTACAACTGAACAGGGAAACATATTCTATTATTTTTTGCTTTTCTTCATGTTTTTTCAATGAATTTTGGGTCATGGGGTTTTAGGTTTCCGCAGGGTTTGCCCCAGTAATGGGGGTTCTAACGTCATAAATTTGCTCTAAACTGTATAAAGTAAATTAAGTATTGAAAAGGAGATACCTGATCCACGGTAGAATCTGATGCCGCGGAATAAATTTTTCTGGCCTGCTCGAAGAGTGCTGGAAGGGGCAACTCATCTCTCTTTATTTCCGCCATTATTTTCAGCTCTGGAGTCTCCTTAAGACGTTACACAATGTATAAACAATGTGTTAATACAAAACTACACCCTGGCTAGACCACAAGCAAAGACCAGTGATTCCTGATAAATTGTTGGATGCCGCGGAAATTGTTCTTATGTGTCTGCTACTTTGCGAAAAAAACGAAATTTGGACTCTGGATTTACAGGTTAAAAATACTTGTTCGTGGGAAAGGAAAGACAACAAAATAGAGTTTTCCCGAGCTTTGTAGGTGGAGGCATAAAAATGTTGCACGCAATGAATTACAAAGTTTTAAGACTTTAATATTGTTTTGGAGCTAAACTTTGTAAATCGAGGGTTCACAATATTGGAGAGGCGCGCAAGACGATTTTCACCAGAATAAAAATTACAATTTAAGCTCTTACGGAGACTATAATACTGCCGTACTTTTCCTCCATTTACTATTTTCATATGTTAGAGGGGTGAAAAATTCAATGTACCACACGGTGGGCCATTTAAATTATATTTTGTTTATATGAAACATCATTTTTTTATATTTATATTATAATAAAATTTAATAAATTTAAAACTAGCAATTGCATCTTGGTGTGCAATGGGTACGTCGAAGAGGTATGGAGGGTCATTGAGAGAAAATTTTGATCTATTTTATGCAGTACATCATGGGGATAAGGATGTAGAGATAGAGACAGAGAAGGATAGGGAGAGATAGAGAGATAGAGGAGAGGGGGATAAAATGAGAGAGAGATATAGAAATGTAAATATAGAGATAGGAAGTGATATATAGAAAGAGGTAGAGAGGGGGAGAGATATAAGGGTAGAGAGATGGAGACATAATAAGATAGCTAGATAGAGTGAGATATGGAAGAAGAAATCTAACAAGTTTTAGATAGGGAAGGAAAGAAATTTAGAAATGGAGGTCTAGGAAGAGGGAGATGGAGAGAGATGTATGGATAGAGAGAGGGATACATGCCTAGAGATAGAGGGGGAGAGAGGAAGATAGAGGTAGAAATGAAGACATAGCAATAGGGGAAGAGGGAAACAAATCGATAGAGAGTTAGAGATAGAGAGGAAGATATATAGAGAGACATAGAGGAAGAAGAAGAGGGAGATACAAAGAAAGATATAGATGGTGAGATAGAGAGATAGAGACAAAGTAGATATAGAGAGGAGGAGAGGGAGACAAAGATAGAGAGCTATATAAACAGAGAGAAGTAGAGATGGAAAAATAGAGATAGAGAGAGGGGGGAAGAAATAGTGGGAGATAGAGAGAGCAAGTGAGAAATATGGAGACTTAAATCATTTTAATATATATTTAGTTTTCTATTTCAAGACTAAAAATTAGTATACAATTAAATTTTAAAAACTTCGATATATCAATCCTTTAATTTTAATATATATAATTAAGCCAACTAATATAAGGGCTAGTATTGTTAGAGTAATTAAGCACGGTTGTACTTGAGTGTCGTGGTTCACTTATGTTACCATATATGAAAAACGAAAAATTGCAATCACGAAAAATAGAATATTTAAAGATTACATGTAAGAAACGATTTATATACATATATATTTTAAAAATTTTAATTTATTATAAAAGTGTATATTACATAAGTAAATATAGATATAAATTGAATTTATGAAATTAAAAAACATAATTAAAATTAAAATATTATATATTACAGTCCAAGGGGTTGAGCTTAACTGGTTAAAGCACCGGGTTCTCACTGTGGAAACCCAAGTTCAATTCTCAATAGGGACATCTAAAGTGGAATTCTAAGTTGTGACTCTTGGTCTTCCATAGGATGGGGAAGGTCTTGGGTCAATATAATCAAACATAATAATAATAATAATAATAATAATTCAAAAGGAAGACAACATAAGGAAAAGTTAGCTCCACATAATCCAACCTGAAACCTCTTGTACTTCAGATGGATTAAGCCAAGATGCAAATCCATTAAAGCTCTTTCCATAACTATGTGTCCAACGCTCTTGTGTTGCTTCATAGCTAGAATAACATAAAAAATATATATATGTTGATTCAATTATTTAATATTGTTTATCTATTTCCATAAAGCTTTAAAAGTTTTGTTTTTTTAAAGCCTTGGTGAATAAAATATTATATTTGGGATAACAATTTATTTTCTATGCGAAAATGCGAATAGCAGATGTCTATGCGAAAAGCAGATTCATTTCTGCATTACTCTCGAAACATCCTTGAAAGCAGTGGAGGATTAATGGCGATTGGCATAGCGGAACAAATTTTCATAAGGTCCATAAAAATGTTGTGGGCACCTCAAACTGATTTGCAGCTCTGAATGCCTCTCAATCATGCGCTACAGGAGCAAATCTGATTAATTTACAGCTTAATGATATATGCAAAAGGGTTGTCGGGGTTCCAAGGTGCCCCCATCTGGCCAGAGAAATATAGGTGAATTGGCATCTTCCTCAATTATGATAGCTAACCCGACTTGGAGAAGGACACAACGGAGCCCTAGGGCACCATTAAAGAGATGGGAAAATCCTTTATCACACTAGAGAGTGGATTTTCTTACCATCCTGAAGGCTTCTCTAGATAATTGTTACCCTAACAAAGGCAATGTTTCATATTCACCATGCATTCGTGTGGAGAGATTCTCTCGAGCCCAAAATGATGTTGCATCAGGGGCAAACTAAATAAAATTAGGGTTAAGAAAACCCACCACGATAAGCTCAAAGTCAGTGGTCCAACATCTGTGCAAGGAAGGATATAACCTAGAATCAGAGGAGATGGAAACCTCTGGCCATCACAATTCTAAGGAAATTAAGCACCCTATGTCGGTTCTACCTTCAAATTCCCTAGCTACTCCTAACAGGTTGGTCATTGAAATTGATAATTATACTCAGGCTAGGTATCAAATGCATTGCAGCGATAGAATGATCTTTGCTTGGTGGAAAGGCTGGGGGATCCCGTCGGAACAAATTGCTAACTAGGTGTCATCCTCCTTCAATAACCAAGTAAGAATTGACATCCTTCCTGATAATTTCTTAGCTATTGAATGTGGTAATCATAATCTTAGAAATTCATTTCTTAACGAGGATATATTAAAATTTAAAGGTTTAGGGTTTGATTGCTAGGAATGGCAACCTCTCTTTCTCCCATCTCAATTCAAATCCTGCATGGTTAATAGAGCAATTTCACTTGATAAATTCCCTATAGAATTGTGCAATAATGACTTTTTAAGAATAATAGGCAACAAAATAGGTAAATTTGTAGAAGTCAAAAAATCAGCCCTAAGCTTCTTTAACCAACTCTTAATCGTTAAAATGAATATTAACATTAAATATTTAGAACCTATAACTCTAAAATGTGATAAATCTTATTTAACCCTAGAATTACCCATTTATAATGGTCCCTTTGAAGATTCTATGCCAAGGAAGATCCCCTCCGAGAAACCTTTCCCTGTATCGTTGCTCAAGTCTAATGGCGCTCCATTCAAATTCGTGGAAGGAGGGGGTTTTACCCTATAGGGCTATAAGACTAATATTAACCCTAATCATCTTACCTCTAACCTATATTCTCATAGCTCCCCTGTTAAGCCCTCTCGCTCCCCTCTTCCTTCACTACTAACTATAAATTCACCTATAGCTGACTCTCTTCTAGGGGATCGAAATCTGGAAGATGGTGAAATCAATGAGGTTATCCCCCAGAAAGAGCAGCTCGGCCTGACAAATTTGTCATCATATAGCTCTCTCATTCCACCAGAGAGGCTGAGTCCCTTGGGGTCTCCCCCTTTAATGGAACAAATTGCCTCTGAGCAATCAACATAGCTGGATAGGCTTTCCCCGGTTCCAAGATTGGCATCCTTGCAGGGTCAACCAATCTCTCTAGTCTCAAGTATGGAGGGCTTTGAGGAGGTAGAGGTTTTCCCTCCATCTCTGAAGGTTGTTTCTGATCCAATTGTAGAATCTGAGAATGATCAAGTGGCTAGGGAAGTTAAAATCATTGCCAATTTTGTAGGGGAAGAAGTAGTAAATGACCTCATGGACCTATTGAATGATGAAATATGTGATGATGAGAAGTTGGAAAGACAAAAGGATTTCTTGGTCAAAAATCTTGTGGATGTTACTAGAGTCGACTTAGAAACAGATGAACTCTTTATAGCATTAGATAACTTGGAAAACGATAACCCAAATATTCTAGGCATTCTCAGCTCTGATAGAAGCAAAGACTCTCATGATTGTGCTAAACACGGTAAGAGAAGAGGTAGGAGATCCCTCGCTGAACTAAGATCAAAGGATGGAGAAGCCAAGGGTCAGTCTAAAATATCTACTCTTTTAATGCAGGGGAGGGGAAGTTCCTCCCCACAGAGCCATGAAAATCATTACTTGGAATGTTAGGGGTTTGAATGCCCCTAACAAACAACGCATCTTAAAGCGTTGCATCTCTGATTCTAAACCAAATATAATGTTAATCCAAGAAACCAAAATGAACTCCTCGGATATAGCCCTTTTTGAGAAAAAACTAGGCTTTAGACAGCTAAAATACTCCCTTGCATCAGTGGCCTCAGGAGGTTTAGCCATCATTTGGGACTCTATATTCATCTCATTTACACCTTTAGAGATTAAGCAAAATTGGATGGGAGGAGAAGTATTAAGTTATAAAAATAACCTAAGATTCAAGTTGATTAACGTTTACGGTCCTATCCAAAATAGGGATAAGGCTAGGGTGTGGGTGGAACTGGAGTCTTTCCTTAGAAGTTTCCCAAATGATGCATGCATCATTAGGGGAGATTTCAATGCTATCACTAAGGTAGCAGACAAAAGAGGAGGTAGCAACAAACTTCCTCCAGCGGCTGTAGATTTCAATCATTAGATCAATAGGAACTCCCTATTGGAAATCCAGACGGCAGATAATGCCTTCACCTGGAACAACAAAAGGCTTGGTTTCTGTAACATTGTTGAGAAACTAGATAGGTTCTTTATCCATGGAGGGCTCTCAGAGCTTAACTTTACCCTGAATGCATAAACCCTCCCTTTAGCAGGATCTGACCATTTCCCACTCCAACTAATCTTATTATCTGACCACTCCCCTAAAAAAATGTCCCTTCAAATTTGAGAGCATGTGGTTCATAGATGATAACTTTTAAAACTTAATTGAGAACTGGTGGAAAAGCTTTGTTTTCTCTGGTTCGAAGATGTTTATTATCACAAGCAAGTTAAAGCTTATCAAAAGGAAGCTCTTAGAATGGAATAGGGACTAATTTTGGAAATATTTTTGATAAAAAACTCCTAATAGAAAATGATCTTAAGAATGTTAACATTGAGGTTCTTGAGAAGGGGATGGATGAACATCTCTTCCTCAAAGAAAAGGCTCTACTCTCTGAGTATGAAAAGACACTCTCAAATGAAGAGATCTTTTGGAAACAAAAATTGAGGGAGACTTGGTTGAGTGATGGGGACCAAAATACTAAGTTTTTCCACAATAGTACTAAGCAGAGGCAATGAGTCAATCAAATTTCTAAAATTAAGAATTGTCAGGGTTCCATCTTGTCTGAATCGGATGATGTTGCCTCTGAGGCAGCAAGGTTTTTTGATAAAATCTTAAACAATATTGAAGGCTCCAACCTTAGAGGCCAACTCAATATTATCAAGAATCTTCCAAAACTCATTAACGATGACCACAACAAAATCTTGTCAAAGAAATTCTCTGAGGAGGAGGTTAAATCTGTCCTTACGAAGATGAATCCCGATAAGGCCCCAGGCCCGAATGGTTTTCCCACTAGCTTTTTAAAAAAATGTTGGGGTCTTATGGGGACACAGATCACAGACACCTTAGAAGGTATTAGGAACTCTGGTAAGATTCTCAAAGAAATCAACAATACCTTCTTAGCTCTCATCCCCAAAAAAGAGAATCCTGAAAGCTTTAATGACTTAAGACCAATAGCCCTTTGCAACACTTTGTACAAACTCTTAACCAAAACCCTAGTAGCTAGACTCCATAATCTTCTCCCCATTATCATTAGTGAAGAACAAATCGGCTTCGTAGCAGATAGATCAATCTATGATGGGGTTATTATAGCCCAAGAAGCCATTCATTCGGTCCAGCTCAATAGGGCCCCAAGTATGCTAGTCAAATTAGACATAAGCAAAGCTTACGACAAAGTTGATTGGCGCTTCCTATGCAAATGCTTGGAGGCCTTTGGATTTTCTAAATCCCAGATCAACCTAATCTTTGAATGTATATCCACCCCCAAATTCTCGATCTTGGTTAATGGTTCCGTGGAAGGTTTCTTCAGCAACTCAAGAGGGCTCAAGCAAGGAGATCCTATGTCTCCCTTCATCTTCATCATCATGGTTGAAGCCCTGGGTAGATCCATCTCTAAGGCCAAAGAGGAAGGTGGGATCTAAGGAATCCCCATTACCAGCGGCCTCCCTCCCTTTACGCACTAGCAATTTGTCGACGACACGATGCTTTTTGGGCAGGGAAGTGTAAAGGAAGAGAGAGCCTTCAAAGGCATCCTTAATTCCTATATGCCTCGGGTCAAGAGGTGAATCTGGCCAAGTCTGCAATTTTTATGTTCAACATAGACCCCTCCTTAGGAAAAGTGATCAGCAATGTCCTGGAGATTAGTGAAGGAACTCTTCCTTGCAAATACCTAGGCATTCCACTTGACAAGGGTAGAAGACCCTCAAAATTATGGGACAACTTGGTGGATAAAATCAAGTCCGGGATTAACTCTTGGAAAGGAAAATGGCTCTCATCTGCAGGTAGAGCAACCTTGGTTAGATTGGTCTTGTTAGTTATGCCCATTTACTAGCTCTCCTGTCAACATTTATCTTCTTCTAAACTTACAGAGCTCAATAAGCATCTCAGGACTTTCTTTTGGCAAGGTGCTAATGACAATTGTAAAATATCACTCATATCTTGGGACAAGATATGCAAACCTAAAGATGAAGGAGGAGTTGACATTAAAAACCTTCACGATCAGGGCAAAGCCTTGGTTGCCAAGTTGGTCTGGAGGATGTTCAGAACCCCCCACCTCAAATGGGCTCGCTTGCTGCACCACAAATACCTTAATGGAGGGAATCCTATCCAAATCTTCAAAGAAAACAACCCTCCCAGAGGGTCCTGCCTATGGAATTTTTATGATAGACTGCAGGAGGATTATCTCAGACAGACTTACTTGGAACCTGGGGTCTGGGGATAAAGCTCTTTTCTGGTCAGATTCATGGGGTGGATATAAGGCTATTGATAATATCCATGACTTTGGTGCTACTCGTATCCTTCTTGAATCTCATAGAGGACCCCTATTAAACAACTATATCTCCCCTTCAGAGGATGGGGCTGGTTGGCAGTGGATCGAGATGGAAGATGAGGATATCCCGGTAAGGGATAAACAAAAACTTATGGCAATTCTTAAATCAAGGAACATTGCCCTAGGTTAGAATGAGGACAAGCTCATCTGGGATGGCTCCCTAAGAGGAGAATACAACTCCAAGGATGGGTACTCTCTCATCTCCAAATCATTTATAAGACCTATGACTGAGCTTCCCTTGAAACTTTGTTGGGATAAATATTGTCTGCCTAAGGCAGGTATCTTCTCCTGGTTTGCGGTTCAAAACAAGCTCCTAACTGCGGACAAATTTAGAAGAATGGGGTATGAGGGCCCTAGTAGATGTCCTCTTTGTGAGGCAGATGAGGAAGAAACCAATCATATCCTCCTTAACTGCCCCTTTGCTCACAAATGTTGGATCTGGTTCACCAACAAACTTGAATGGTCCGCGGCCTTTCCCCACACCATCTTTGGAATGCTCAAGGCTTGGCCTCTCCTTGGGCATGGCTGCCTCTTTGAAGGTTTATGGACAACTCTTCCTTCTTCCATTATGTGGGAACTATGGAAGGAGAGAAATAGACGTCTCTTTAAAAATAAAAAACTAGAGGTTCCCATAATCATTAATAGGATAGAGTCAGCTATCACTGAGCTCATGAACAACCGACTGTCATCAGGCACATTGAAGAATGCCTCTATCACTTATTGGGATGAAAAGATGAAAAAACGATGGGAAGGCTTATCCTTTCCTCCCTTTGTAGGTGATGGTCCTATTGCAAGTCTTCGATCAAGGGATGCATGCAGATGGCAGCCCCTAGGCGAAGGTTGGGTGAAACTAAACTTTGATGGGGCATCCCGTGGCAACCCAGGGCAAGCAGGGATAGGTTGTGTTGCTCATGATTGGGAAGGCAAGGAACTAGCAACCCTTGCCTCTCTGGTTGGCATCAACACCAACAATTGGGTGGAACTTATGGCCCTGGTGGAGGGTCTGCATTTATGCAGGAAACTAGGAGTTAAGAACTTGGAAATTGAAGGAGATTCGACTATAATTATCAATTCTCTGAGGAAAGGTACTATGCCTAATTGGAGACTAAATACTTTGTTGTCAAAAGCTCTTGACTTATGTAGAGATTTTGATAGGTTCACAATCAATCATATTTATAGGGAGGGCAATAAAAGAGCGGATGAGTTGGCCAACTTGGGAGCCGATGGCATCAATCTCCTATCTGTGCCTCCTTAAGGCAACCCCCTCTTTTGTTTTCATGTCCTAAGTGGTCGTTAGCATGTTCCTCCTTTCATCCCCTTATGTTTCTCTTGCCTAGACTCTGTTTTAACCCCCTTATTTATTCCTCGTCCTGCCCCCTGTATTTATGTATAGATACTCAGACAAACATTCAGTTTAAATATGCCCATATATCTGTTCTCCCAAACTTTAACTCAGGTAGTTAGGCTCAATCCATGGTCGGATAAAATCATTAAAACACAAATCTCAATCATAGATTTTATTCCTTTCCTTCATACCCATTTAGTCTTCCATCCTTTCGCCCAAGGAGAGGCCCCTCGTCTAATATTTTTGTATATACTTATCTGGGAACTTTCATTTTCAGACCCTCACCTTGATTCAGTCATCCATCCTCATATTCAGCCTCTCACTGGCGCACGCACACACACACACACACAAATATATATATATATATATATTTGTAGGTTTTATCTTACATTCTTGCGGCCCAGGACCCTTTCATGAATTATCTGGGACAGATAAGCACTCTCAATGCATGTATCCTTCTTTCATCAAAATACTATATTCGGTCACTATGGTTGTTTCCTCACCGATACCTATCGGTTATCCATTGGGTTTTATTTCAATGAAACCTCGAGCTTCGGTGACCTCCTTTATTTTTCCACCGAAACACTTCTTCCATCAAACCCATCATGCCCTGTTGGTGTATGGGTCTATTGTCTCACCAAAGCCTTTATTTATCCTCCCTTATCATCCCCCACTGATAAAGTTGCATTGGTGAAATCATGCGTATCGGAGGCATGCCTTTTCGCTTCCTCGAAACCTATTTCCTCATCAATACCTTTTATCGATGTAGCTTCCTTTGGTTTGATCGACTTTATTCTTTCGATGAGAACATTCCTTTCGGTGAGTCCTTTTCATGTTACACCGAGGGTACTATCTCCTCGAAGACCTTTTCTCGTCGATAAAAACCATCTCTGCTCTCCTCGATATCTTTTGTCAATGGAATTTTGTCTTCAATGAGTCTTTTTTGAAGTTCATCGGCGATTCCTTTCTTTGATGGCCCTTCTATATCGATGAGACATTGTTGGGTCTCATCGATATTTTTTGAACCCGGATATCTTAAATAGGATGCTTTTACACCCGCTTGATGACTTGTGGGCTACCATGGTATCTGTTTTCGATCACTATGGTTGTTTCCTCACCGTCACCTATTTGATGTCCATTGGGTTTTTATGTCGAAGAAACCGTGGGCTTCAGTGACCTCCTCTATTTTCTCCATCGAAACTCTTCTTCCATCAAAATCATCATGCCCTATCAGTGAACCTCTATTGTCTCACCAAAGCCTTTCTTTTTCTTCCCTTACCATCTTCCACTAATAAAGTCATATCGATGAAACCATGCGTTTCGGAGGCATGCCTTTTTGCCTCCTCGAAACCTATTTCCTCATCGATATCTTTTATTGATGTAGCCTTCTTTTGTTTGATCGACATTTCTCTTTCGATGAGAACATTCCTTTTGGTGAGTCCTTTTTATGTTACACCGATGGTACTATCTCCTCGTAGACCTTCCCGTCGATGAAAACCATCTCCGCTTTCCTCGATATCTTTTGTTGATGGAATTTTTGTCCTGTATGAGTCTTTTCCGAAGTTCATCAGCGCTTCCTTTCTTCGATGGCCCTTCTATATCGATGAGACATTATTGGGTCTCATCGATATTATTTGAACCCAGATATCTTAAATAAGATGCTATTTCACTCGCTTGATGACTTGTGGGCTAATGGTTGTCTCCTCACCGATACCTATCTAATATCCAGTGGGTTTTTATGTCGAAGAAACTGTGGGCTTCGACGACCTCCTTTATTTTCTCCACCGAAACACTTCTTCCATCGAAAAGCCTTGTCGGTGAAAGGATCTTATGCCTCACTGTAGCCTTTCTTTATCCTCCCTTTAAGCCGCTTCGATGAAACCATGCATATCAGAAGCATGCCTTTTAGCCTCCTCGAAACCTATTTCCTCATCGATATCTTTTATCGAGGTAGCCTCCTTTTGTCTGATCGACTTTATTCTTTCGATGAGAACATTCCTTTCGGTGAGAAGTCACACCAATGGTATTATCTCCTCATAGACCTTCTCCCATCGATGAAATCCATCTCCGCTTTCCTCGATATCTTTTGTCGATGGAACTTCTGTCTTCGATGAGTCTTTTCTAAAGTTCATTGGCGCTTCCTTTCTTCGATGACCCTTCTATATCGATGAAGACATTGTTGGGTCTCATCGATTTTATCACCCTCCCTTATCATCCTTCATCGATAAAGTCACATCATTGAAACCATGCGTATCAGAGGCATGCCTTTCCGCTTCCTCGAAACCTATTTTCTCATCGATATCTTTTATTGATGTAGCTTCCTTTTGTTTGATTGACTTTATTCTTTCGATGAGAGCATTCCTTTCGGTGATTATGTTTCACAGATGGTACTATCCCCTCAAAGCCCATTTCTCGTCGATAAAAACCATCTTTGCTTTCCTCGATATCTTTTGTCGATGGAATTACTATCATCAATGAGTTTTTTTTCTGAAGTTCATCAGCGCTTCCTTTATTCGATGGCCCTTCTATAACGATGAGACATCGTTGGGTCCCATCGATATTATTTGAACCCGGACCTCTTAATTAGGATGCTATTTCACCCACTTGATGACTTATGAGCTACCTTGGTATTAATGAAAATGACATTTTCTTTTAACAATAGGGGGATTTTTATTTAACTTCACAGATAATCCTTCTTCATCGATATACTGTATTCGGTCACTATGGTTGTTTCCCCACCGATACCTATCTGATATCCATTAGGTTTTTATGTCGAAGAAACCCTAGGCTCCGGTGACCTTTTTTCCACTGAAACACTCCTTCCATCAAAATCATCATGCTCTATCGATGAATGGTTCTATTGTCTCACCGAAGCCTTTCTTTATCCTCCCTTATCATCTCCCACCGATATAGGCACTTCGGTGAAACCATGTGTATCGAAGGCATGCCTTTTAGCGTCCTCGATACCTATTTCCTCATCGATATCTTTATCTATATAGCTTCCTTTTGTCTGATCGACATTTTTCTTTCGATGAGAACTTTCCTTTCGGTGAGCCATTTTTATATTACACCGATGGTATTATCTCCTCGAAGACCTTCTCCCATCGATGAAAACCATCTTTGCTCTCCTTGTTATCTTTTGATGATGGAATTTTTGTCTTCAATGAGTCTTTTCTGAGGATCATCGCTGCTCTGCCAGGGTAAGTTTTAAGACTAGAAGGAGTCTAGACCTTACATTAATGAGCATAGGTATATAAACGTGTTGGCATATCTCTCCCAAATATATGTGATCATGGATATATAGGTATTATTATTTATGTAGATATTGCCTTCTTTTA
>NC_081412.1:507323742-507366242 GCF_030272615.1 Cryptomeria japonica
AATGTTTTTAAAACCCCTAATCCTAAGGTCCCTGTTAAAGATTTTAAGGAAATCTCTGATGATTTCTTCTTTGAGGTCATTCCAGCATTGTCTGTCGCCAATTAGTCTGTGGAACAAGAATTGGCTTCTCCTTCGCTCTCGGATAATGAGGATATCCTCATGGCAAAGAGGAAAGGAAGACCACTTGGTTCAAAAAATAAACCTAAGAATAATAAAAAGTAGAATCAAGCTAACCATGATGATGCCTCTCCTATGGAGGATGTAGTTGTTTCTGATGCGTCCAATCCTAAAATTCTGTCCCAATGAAGTGTATTTCATGGAATATCCGAGGACTTGAATGTCCTGATAGAAAATTTGTGGTTAAAAACTTTCTCAGTACTATGAATAATTTAGATATTATGATGTTGCAAGAAATCAAATCTACTGGATTCACTCTTGAATCCAATTTAAACTATATCTGGAAAGATGCTCTCAAATTCTGCACTAACCACCCTCAGGGGAAAGGAGGAGTTGCGATTTTGGTTAGCCCTAAATGGGGACCTAAAATTAAGGGCTTTGGCTTTTCCCCCTGTAACAGAGCTATTTGGTTAATTTTTAAACATAATGATATGGAATTTGGTATTTGCTCTATTTATGCTACCAATGATTATAATGAAAGATCCAATTTTTGGTCTTGGCTCTATTTACTTCCAGATATTCCTTGGATGTTTGGTGGTGATTTTAATATGATTGAAAGTCAAGAAGATAAGATGGGGGGTCTCCCCTTCTCCTGGAAAGAGCAGGAAAGACTTGCTTGGAATAATTTTAAATGTTCTAAATCTCTGTTTGATCCATTATCTGGGAATAAGAACAATAATCTTGGGTTCTGGTTTACTTGGTGCAATTATCAGAAAGGTCAAGCTAGAATCTATTCTAGATTGGACCGTTTCTATCTTAATCATATTTTCTTCTCTGTGATCCCGGATAAACTTAATAATATTGTTCTGGTCTCTCCTACTACTCTTTCGGATCATCACCCGATCTGTATTTCTATCAATCTTGGTCGCTCCCCTTCGTGTGGTAATAAGGCTAATAATAAATTCATTCTCAATATTAGCTTGTTGAAAGATGAAGACATTCTTGCTGCTATTTCAATTATTAGATTTATTAATGAATCTCAGTACCCCTCATTATCCTTTATCGATAGGTGGAACTTGGATATTCCTGCCTGGCAGAATTTGTTAAGAATGGTTGGCCAAAAGAAGGCCAAGGATTACAGACATAAGGAGTCCTGGCTTAACAATAACTTATACAATGTTGAGATGGCTATCCAAAGTAATCATGATGATCCCTATCTCTGCCATCAACTGGCTTGTGCTAAAAATGAGCTGAGAAAACATCAACATCAGAAAGCTTTAGGAGCCAGAATTCGCTCTAGAGCCCACTGGCTTCAATTTGGTGATAGAGGTAGTAAATTCTTTTTCAATCTCATTAAACAGAAATAGGCTAAAGAGACTATTGATAAATTACTTATTAATAATCAAATGGTTTCTAATATTCATGATATTAAAAAAGAATTTGCTCTTTTTTATGAAGAGCTCTTCACCTCTGAAGATTCTCAGGAAGCTAGGACTCTTAGAGATCAGTGTAAGAACCTTATCCCCAAAAGAATTTCGGATAATGATGCCTCTGTTCTTGAACAACCTATATCTTTGGAGGAAATTGAAAAATCTATCAATTCTCTTAGCAACGATAATGTCCGGGACCCGATGGGCTCCCTGTGGAGTTTTATAAAGCCAATATTAAGTGGATCTGCAAAGACCTTCTTAACATCTATAACGAAGCTATTGATGTTGGTACTTTGGGTAGGGAGATTAATTCCGGGATCATCAAGCTCATCCCTAAAGAAGGTGATAAAGCTCTTTTAAAAAATTGGAGACCTATAACTCTTTTAAATGTTTCTTACAAGATTCTTGCCAAAATCATGTCTCGAAGGTTGGAAACTGTTCTTCCTAAATTTGTTTACCCTACCCAAACTGGTTTTGTTAAAGGAAGATATATTCTTGAGAACTTGATTACTAGTTGGGAAGCCCTCAATTGGGCTAAGCATACTAATCAGAATGTTGCTATGTTTTTACTGGACTTTGAAAAAGCTTATGATAGAATTGAATGGGGCTTTATTAGTATGATGCTTGATGCTTTTGGCTTCCCTTCCTTCTTTCGTGACATTGTTAAAATGCTTCTTAGAGATGCTCATGCCCAAATTGATATTAATGGTTCTTTATCAACCCCTTTTCCGTTAGGTAGATCTATTAGACAAGGCTGTCCGCTTGCCCTTGCCCTTTTTGTTATTGCTTCTGAAGCTCTGTTCTATATTCTTAGGGATAACACCTTATCCCCTGCTGTCAAAGGCATCACTCTTCCTGATAACAAGGAGCTTATTAATTGCCAGTTTTCTGATGATACTTCTCTCTTTCATGAGGTTTCTGAAGATAACTTTGTTGCTATGACTCATAAACTCAATTTATTCTGTAAGATTTCTGGAGCTAAGTTATCCCAGTCCAAGTCTATTTGTCTTGGATGGAATAACCATCCTCCTGATTGGTTCAGTAAGTTTGAATTTCAGTGGGGTGGTCCCTCAAATATTGTTAGATACTTGGGTATTCCCTTTTCTGTCGATCCTTCTTTGAAAGATATGTGGAGTTGGGTTAAAGATAAGATTCATAATAAGTTGAATAAGTGGCATAACAGGTCTCTGTCTTTTGTGGGTAGAGTGCAAGTTTGTCAAAAGATTCTCTCTTCTTACAATATTTACTATGCTTCGGCTTGGATGTTTAATGATTACCAAGTTATGGAAATTCAAAAGGCTATCAGGAAGTATCTCTGGTCGGATGGGAAAGGAAATAACAAGGCTCTCTGGTCGGATGGGAAAGGAAATAACAAGGCTCACTCTGTTAAATAGAGTTGGTGTCATGTGGATAAACTCTTTGGGGGCTTAGGGCTTAAAGACCTAAGACTGAGTGGTCTTGCTTTGGCCTCCAAATGGATCTTTCATGCCTTGGAGGGGGATGACCCTTGGAGAGTTCTTATTCATAACAATATTGAAAGGGGTTATCCTAAGAACACTAAATTTTGGAAAAATCTCCCTCTTACTGATCTTATTTGTAGTGAATTCCCTATCATTGTTCAAGGCTCGGCTGTGTTCAAGTCTATCTGGAAAGCTTGGAACCATGTTAGGCAATTCATTAAGAATAAGGATTTTTTTGATGATAAGACCCTCCATGGTGAGAGGTCCATTTGGTGGAACCTTAAGCTTGGCAATAAGCCCCTTGCCCTTACCCAAGGCTGTTCTGCCAAATGCTGGGCTAACCTTGGGATCAAGCAGCTTATTGATATTTTTGAAAATGACAGGCTTATTCATTGGGATGAGCTTAAAAGTAAATTTGATCTCTCAGATTCTCATAAGAGAACGTATAATATGATTGTCAAGGCCAGCAGGAGTATTCCTAATGTTTGCCATGTTGATTCTAATAGTTATCAGAAAATCAAATGGCCTGGTGGTATTATCATTTCCGGACTTAAATCTAAAAACATTTACTCCATCATTAACAACAATAATGACATTATCAAGCACATTAATGATACTTGGTATGTTAATTTGGATGTTCATTCTTGGAATAAGATTTTTGACAATCTCTGGAAAAATTCTATAGATCCTAAAATCAAATTCTTTAAATGGTTACTTATTCTTAATAAACTTCCTATTAGGAATTACTTCTCTGAGACTAACATGTGCAGCATTTGCAGAACCCCAGAAACGGGAAGACATATATTCTTTGAGTGCTCTTTTGCTAAAGAGGTTTGGTTGATGTTTGGTATTTCTATCCCTGCTTCCTTCAATATTCTTGAAGTTATTACTGGCTTTATTTTTAATATTAAAAAAGATGTTAATATGTTATGGGATATTCTCTCAGCTAACATTTTGTGGAAAATTTGGAAGTGCAGAAATGAAGAAAGATTTCAAAATGTCCCTAGATTGCTTACTGAGTCTTTTCGAAGTCTCACTTATTTCAAAAAAATTTCGCAGATTCAAATTACTATGACGGTTAACAAAGCTAAGTTCAAAAGGTTGCTTAGGGATGGACATGCTTCGTTCTTTACTAACGAAGTTAAGAATGGATACTTCTGGAGGCTACACCTGGACAATATCCGCAATTTCAACCTTACTTTTGATCGCATCTGCAAGGAAATTAAAAAAAACCCTCAGTGTACTACTGGAGAGATGTTATACATGCGGAAGCAAATCCAAGATCAAAAGAACTTGGTTTGGATGGAAGGTGCTTTGGGGTGAACTGCGTGGGTGGACTCTTTTGAAGATGTGCTGCATTAGATGTTGTTTTCTGCTCTAGTCCAGTTTTTGTATCAGTTTGGTTGTGCATAGCATTCGTCTTTTTTGTTGTGTGAGGCTTGGCCTCTGATACTTTGATTCTTGGTGTTATTTGTTGACTTTGTGATCTCCTTATTCTTAATAAATAAAAAAAATTGCAAAATCCTCCTTAAAATCTACATTATTTTAATACCTCGCATTAAGCTACTTAATGCCCTCTTCATTAAAAATTCGAATCCTAAGTTCTAAACTTTTACATGTGCTCTATAATGCATTGCCTTCATCATTTCCCTAATATATAATAATATATAATGACACTTACTTTATCAAAAGGCATTTGCAAAAAATTGTTTCTAAATTGCAATTATAACTAATATAAAAAATCAGAACTAATTTTGTAGCTATGATCTCATTCCTTCTAACACCCCCTCAATGTTAAGTGCTTTTTTGAGTTAGTTATTCATATCTTAGCTAACTTCAACATTTTGTAAGCAAGCATGGTTCACTATACCCATTGCATGTTGTATATGCAAATTAAAGGTTGGGTCTATTAAATTTGTTTGCTCCTCATTAAACCAACATTTTTTGCCTTTATAAAACATCAACAATGCATCCTACTAGAATCATATGTGTCATTTCTCCAACATTGCTACAAGTTTTAATTTTTAGCAATTGGCAGGGACTCCAGCTATCTCTTGTTATAAAAAAAAATTGCAGTAAGACAAAAATAAATATTGAGAAATTTAATTTAATTAAATGCATTTATTTTTATTTTTATTTTGTTTCCTATTTTATATTATAAAGTAATCTTTTTACACATAATAAATTAAAATTAATTTTAAAGAGAACTTTTTAATTTATATAAAATAATTGTAATAATTGAAAGAAAAAATACTAAATAATTTTCTAGTTTTTTTGTTTCAATGAATGGTTGATTTTAAAATTTCATATTTGATTGAAAAATATTTAATAATTCTATTTATCAAAATTTTCTTTGATTGACCTTCTGCACCTATTCGGCGTACCCATTACCACCAAGGTGCAATTGCTAGTTTTAATAGTATGTGTGTATATCTAATAACAATGTCACGTGGTGGAAAGTATTTGTCCCTATTTGTGTATTTAATTTAAAGATAGAATTGATAATAGTTTAAATCACTTCATAGAATAAAATCTTCGAATAAAAAATTTATAGTTTAGATTTAATTTTTATTTAAAATAACTATAAAAATGATATTTTACTTTATTGTTATTAGATGGAACAAATAGAAAATTCAATTTTCAAAAAAAAAATACATCATATTTTTACCAAAATTAATTACTATAGTTTCCGTAAAAAGTCTCCCACTAATTGCCTAGTAATAAATGAGAGAAAGTTAGAGCACAAAGATAGGTGGCAATATATTTATATATTTTCTTCAATCCCCTTTGCCTACATTAACTACTAAATTTCTAGTGAGTGGACTCCTCGTAGTAAGCTTTTTAATTTTTAATTAAAAAATTAAGGTAAAAACATAAAAATCAATCAAATGACAAATAGTAAGAAATTAAACTATTTAATATTTATTTGTAAATATTTGTGTTAAGTGTAATTTGGTAGGTGAATACATAGGAAAAAAAAGTATTTCTAAATACAAAAATCAATTAGTTTTTTATAAAACTAATACTAGATATTATTATTATTTTATTAAAATGATTTGAGATATATTGACTAGTTTTTTTTATGTTTATCAGTAATGTTTATTATTTTTTTATAAGAAAAGTGAAAAAAAAGTAGAACCAATTAAATAGTAATTAATAATGTCACATGTTGCTAGAACTTTCCATTAATAGAGAGAAGTAGAATATTTGTTAATCTAAATGTTTCACGTGAAGTATTCAAACCTGTAGCTCTACATACTGAAGAGAACAATGAAGAACAAATGATATCTTTCATTGATGGATATAAAACAAAGCCTCCTTCTATGGAAGATGTCTCATTGATTGTTTGAGCCAGATCATTGATATATAATCCTAAATAAATAAGAGACAATAAATGGGAACCAAGACAAAATGCATCTATTGTCAAAAAATGCATCAATTTTACCAATTCCCTTCATAAAATAAGTGATTATCTAAAGTATCACAATTCTCTTTGGGGGTTGCATTTTTCATGCATTGATATCCTTTCCTGCATGGAACTGTATGTCTATTATGAATCCCTCCTTAAGGGGAACCTATGATATTTCTTTCTTTTTCTCTCTCTTTGAAGATTACCTCTTCTTTAGAGTTGCATTTTACATATACCAATGTCATTTCTTGCATTGGATATTCCTTCATGTGAGTATATTATGCATTTTATTATGTTCAATCTCTCTCTAGGAAGTTGTATAATTCTTCTCATTGTCCTTGCACTTGGGGGGCAATGATTTCTCTCTATATCTCTCTTACCCTCTCTAAGGATCTACTTTTCTTTGTTGAGTAGTGCTCGTTTCATGATTTGGTGCCATTTCCTTGTGAGAAGTTGTTATTTGCTCAAGGATTCTCCCTTATGCAAGAGGTGTATGTCCTTTCCTACAAACTCTTTTTCACTTGGTGATGTACAACTATCATAAACTTAACCCCTCTCACATTGGGTCAAAAGTGTGTCATCCTTCATCAAGAATATCTTTCTCCTAGCAATAGGAGGAAGATCTGAAATATTGTTTCCCTTCCTTTCATTTGGTAGAAGATGTTATATTTGTTCAGGAAACTCCTCTTGGAGTTAGATGTCTTTTGAGCAAAGATCACTTCTCCTCCAACAATCTCCTTTACACTTATTGCAAGATATCTATATTTCAACTATCTTATCCTTGCTTATAAGAGTATTCCCTCTTTAGCTTGGATTTATGACATTGTTACCTAAAGGATATCTCCTTGGTGTTGAAGGTTAGGTATCCTTGTTTCTAGCTTCCTTAAGACATCAACATAGCACTATGTTGACATCTTAAGGGGTTGCACCCATGTTGCTCCATTTATACTATATTGTACTATATTTTCGCATATCTCTTTTGCATGTCTTAAACGGGGTGTTCATTCTAGAAACCAAAGGAAACAAACTCTTACACGAGATGATTCATGCCCAAAACCAGATGCAACATTTGATATAGGTACGGGGTTACACATCACCAAATATATTGGGTTTTTTTTTAATAAGAAAAGTTAAAAAAAGAGTAGAACCAATTAAATAGTAATTACATGTTGCTAGAACTTTCCATTAATAGAGAGTAGTAGAATATTTGTTAATCTAAATGTTTCACGTGAAGTATTCAAACCTGTAGCTATACATACTGAAGAGAAACAATGAAGAACAAATGATATCTCTCAATGATGAATATAAAACAAAGCCTCCTTCTATGGAAGATGTCTCATTGATTGATCCAACTAGATCATGGATATATAATCCTAAATGAAGAAGAGACAATAAATGGGAACAAAAAAAAAATGCATCTATTGTCAAAGTTTACTTTAGGTTTTTATCCATTCCTCCACGTGAGTCAGATAAATGGATTGACTTTTTTCTCTTAGATTTATTATTGTACAAACCATTTCGTGACATAGAAAGAGATATTGGTCATGATAATAGCAAAGTGAGTAGAATATATTGGGTTATTTCTAACGTCATAAATTTCCTATAAACTCTATAAAGTAAATTAAGTATTGAAAAGGAAATATCTGATCCACGGTAGAATCTGATGTCGCGAAATTTTTTTTTTCTGGCTTGCTCGAAGAGTGTTGGAAGGGGCAACTCATCTCTCTTTATTTCCGCCATTATTTTCAACTGTGAAGTCTCCTTAAGACATTACACAATGTATAGAAAAAGTGTTAATACAAAACCCTGGCTAGACCGCGAGCAAAGACCAATGATTCTTAATAAATTGTTGGATGTCACGGAAATTGTTCTTATTTGTTGCTGCTTTGCAAAAAGATAACGAAATATGGACTCTGGATTTACGGGTTAAAAATACTGGTTCGCTTGTTCGTGGGCAAGGAAAGACAACAAAACAGAGTTTTCCTGAGCTTTGTAGGTGGAGGGATAATTTGATGTATGTTACCAACATAAAAAATGTTGCACGCAATGAATTACAAATATTTAAGACTTTAATATTGTTTTTTAAAATAGTATGTGTGTATATCTAATAACAATGTCACATGGTGGAAAGTATTTGTCCCTGTTTGTGTATTTAATTTAAAGATAGAATTGATAATAGTTTAAATCACTTCATAGAATAAAATCTTTGAATAAAAAATTTATAGTTTAGATTTAATTTTTATCTAAAATAATTGTAAAAATGACATTTTACTTTATTGTTATTAGATAGAACAAGTAGAAAAATCAATTTTAAAAAAAAAACATCAATTTTTTACCATAAAAATTACTATAGTTTCCGTGGAAAGTCTTGCATTAATTGCCTAGTAATAAATGAGGAGAGAAAGTTAGAACATAAAGACAAGTGGCAATATATTTATATATTTTCTTCAATCCCTTTTGCCTACATTAACTACTAAATTTCTAGTGAGTGGACTCCTAGTAGTAAGCTTTTTAATTTTTAATTAAAAAACTAAGGTAAAAACATACAAATCAATCAAATGATAAATAGTAAGAAATTAAACTATTTAATATTTATTTGTAAATATTTGTGTTAAGTGTAATTTGGTAGGTGAATACATAGGAAAAAAGAGTATTTCTAAATACAAAAATCAATTATTTTTTTACAAATCTAAGAATAAATATTATTATTATTATTTATTAAAATGATTTGAGATATATTGGCTAGTTTTTATGTTTATCAGTAATGTTTATTATTTTTTTATAATAAAAGTAAAAAAAAAGTAGAACCAATTAAATAGTAATTAGAAATGCCACATGTTGCTAGAACTTTTCATTAATAGAGAGCAGTAGAATATTTGTTAATCTAAATATTTCACGTGAAGTATTCAAACTTGTAGCTATACACACTAAAGAGAACAATGAAGAACAAACGACATCTCTTATTGATGGATATAAAACAAAGTCTCCTTCTATGGAAATGTCTCATTGATTGATGTAGCCAAATCATGGATATATAATCCTAAATGAAGAAGAGACAATAAATGGGAACCAAGACAAAATGCATCTATTGTCAAAAAATACATCATTTTTTTACCAATTCCCTTCATAGAATAATTGATTCTCTAAAGTATCACAATTCCCTTTGGGGTTTTGCATTTTTCATGTGTTGATATCCTTCATGACGTGATATACAAAATTCATGATGTGATATACAAATTTCAGACTATCCCTTTTATTTGCTAATTCATAACAACCCAGTGAAACATCAACGATGTGGCACCATCTTTAAAAAACTAGACCTCAAACATTAATTTTAATCATTTAACTTGTTAAGCGAGGCACTGTAAAAATCTGAGGGTGAGACATACAAGTTTCAAACTATCCCTTTTATTTGGTACTTCAGAAAATCCTAGTGAAACACCACTGATGTGGCACCATTTTTGATAACCTGGACCTCAAACACTAATTTTAAGCATTTAGCTTGCTAAGTGAGGCGCTGTAAAAATCTGAGACTAAAAATTTAACTCTCATGGTTTTTGGGTCCTCTCCCTTAAATGAGGGTATTTATAAGAGCGATATTCCAAAATTAAGCCAAAACAGGCCAAGATTTGCAGCTTTCGAAAGTCGAGGGACTGTAGCGTTATGGTAAATGGGGATATTTGTAAGAATGTAACTTAGGTTCATCAACCCTCACTCCATTAAGAGATCCCATAACTCTAATGAATAGGGAAGAAGGTTGTAGCAATTTTGGGGTATATTCAGTCATAAACGAATTCACAATGTTAAAAAAATTACTTCAAACTTATCAAAGAGGATGCTATAACTAGCAACAATTATTACCTCAGACTATTGTTTTCTTAAGCAGTGGAATGGTGATTTCAGTAAGTTTTAAGACTTTACAACACTACAAAAACCCTAAAAAGCCTCCAAATATAAAAAACAATAGTTTCGTCTAATGAATAGGGAAGAAGGTTGTAGCAATTTTAGGGTATATTCAGTCATAACCGAATTCACAATGTTGAAAAAATTACTTCAAACTTATCAAAGAGGATGCTATAAATAGCAACAATTAGTACCTCAGACTATTGTTTGCTTAAGCAGTGGAACGGTGATTTCAGTATGTTTTAAGACTTTACAACACCGCAAAAACCCTAGAAAGAAAAGACTCCAAATATCAAAACAATAGCTTCGTCTAACCATGGCTCTACTACCACACCTAAAAAGTTAGAAAGGTATGACAAAGATGATACCTCTTATCATCATTTAACTAGGAAATGCTCCTAAATTTATTAACTTTAATCGATGACAAACGCATACAAAATTTAACAATCCACTCAAAGCTTTAAAAGACCCCTCCATGACGCCACTGTGCTACAGTATCATTAAAGATCAAGGGCAATAAAATTTGCAAGTGAGTAAAATATATTGGGTTATTTCTGTATACACATAAAAATGGCTATGAGCGATTAAATAAATATTTTATATTTATTTAATAATTATTCTTCTATCAAATAGTTAATTTGAAAAAGATTAATTTATTTAATTCATTTCATGTCCTTCTATTAATTAATTTAATTGAAACATTTTATTAATTAATTCATTATATCATTTTCTTCTAATCAATTAATTAAATATCTAATATTTAATTATTCCTCTATCTATTATCCTATAGTCCCATTAATTAAATAATTTCTTAATTATTTAATCCCTTTTCCAACTTACCTTTCATTCTCCACATCACTTCTTCTTTGCCAACTCATCCATCATGTGGCTAAATTAATTCAACAAAATAAAATAAAATAAAATCATTTATTAGCTACTTATCTCCAACTTCCAAAATAAATGAAATATTGTGTACGTACACATATTTCCTAACTTTCTTCTATATTCTCTCCAACATCCCTATATCTTAGGAGGACTTGAGTCCACTTGTCCTCTCATTTCTACATCTTCTCCAACTATCCTATATCCTCTCAAGTCTTCAACTCAGTCAAGGTGAGATGAGTGACACTTGTATTCTCCTCCCCCCTTTCTCTCAACCTTCAACCTCTTGCTCATAGCCATCCAATTTGCGAGGTTCGATCATGACCGTTGATCTCTGCCACCTAAGCTTTGTTGGCATATGTGTAGAGTTTGATGATATGATGATATTGTATGATTGCCATTGATGTCAATATGCTGAAGAGTGAACCGGTATATTGAACTGGTATGATCCGGTATGATGTAGTAAACCGGTATATGTGAAATAGTGAAAAGAACCGGTATGATGTAGTGAACCGATATATGTGAAAAAGTGAACCGGTATGTTGGAATGTGAACTAGTATATGGAATGTTTTGTATTAAGGCTTCATATGGTATGACTATCGGTTGGTAGTCTTGGCTTCAAGGTTTTCGGTTGAAGTGTTCCAAGCTTGTGTGATTCAACCGATGAAGTTGAATGATGAGTTAGCATTGTAATGAAGAACAGACTGTGTTGCCATGTCAGCCTTGTGCGCGTGAAGGATCTTGCATGAAGGAGATTTATCCTATCTACGCCGAGAATGTGCGAAGTCTCTGTAAACGACGGAGAATGCGCAATGGGTTATTAGCCTCCAAGAAGTGGTAAAAAATGAACGATGGAGAACATCTTGAGATCTGCTCAAGACTATTGTATTCAATGCAAAGTGTTCAATGGTCAGGATTGAACTGACTGACTTGCTTAACCCAAATGTTTAGGGTTTAGGGTTTAGGGTTTATGTTACCGACCTATTTGTTTCCTATAAGGTCGATGTTGTGTTTCATGTTGAAGTTGTTGGCAAATGTTGTGTGTGTATCTAAGAGCAGAGATACGTGATTCTTGCCAGACCAGATAAGTGAATAGATACCTGCAGAGTGTGATTGCAGAAGGAAGGAATTGAAGCGGATCTGCATTGGCATTGAGTGTTGTTACCAGATTATTGTAATACCTATTGATCTCTAACCACTTCAACAGTTGGAAAATCCCTTAACAGGGTAGCTTTAACCAGCTTGCTGTAAATCCTTTAACAGGGTGACTCAAAGTCATTGAGTTCTTGAAATCCTTTAACAAGGTAACCTTTGACAGGGTTTAACCCTTAACCGGGTATTTAGCCATCCCTTAACTGGGTGATCCCTAGCAGGATCAGTTCCTAACAGAACCTATTGTAATAGTCTTTAACCGGACCAGGCTCCTAATAGAGCGGACTTCAAAAGAGTCCAATGAACAACTTGTGGGTATGCATCCCCACCGTGGTTTTTCCTAGTTGGGTTTCCACGTGAAAAAGATGTGTGTCATGAGTGATGTGCTTTCATGTGATGCTTTGTTATTTTCTGTCAAGTGGTAAATCATATTGAACTAGCAGGTTATTATATTTCTGATTGTAGAATACCAGTATGCGTATGGGTGAAGTGGAAATAAGATGTTAGATTGTGTGGAAAGCTAAGTGTTACCGGTTTAGGTCCTTCACCATCTCATTGTGTTTAACTGGTAGTAATCTGGTTTAGACCGGTGTTAGTGATTGCTAGTCAAGTGCACTGTCTGCAATCAAACCAGTTCAGGAAGAGTGATTTTTGTTTGTACTGATTCACCCCCCCCTCTCAGTACCGGTTTGGTACTAACTGTTCATCATTTATTCATCAAGCTCATGCACTCAAAAATCTATAAAATGAGGTCTCCTAAGCCATTTTGAAACTAATAGTCTAATAACTAATCATATAGTCATTCTAGAAGTCTTTATCTTGCATCTGTGAGTTTATGTTTGAAGCAATTAGCAATTTTAGAAATTCTTATCATAGCTTAATATCATGTTAGCTTAAATCATTTGCATATGCATATCATAGTATCAGCTAACTATCAGTCCATTCTTCATATGCCATCTTGGAAGCTACAAAGACAGATAAATTTTGCTTGGTCATATGCAGACATGTTAGGACTTATTCCAGATCTTATCATGCATCATCTCAATGTGGATCCAAAAGCAAAACTAGTTAAACAAAAGCTAAGAAAAATGCATCCACACATCGCTCTTCTTGTAAAAGTTGTGTTAAAGAAGTTATTAGATGTGGGTTTCATAAGATCTGTTGCCTATATAGAATGGGTCTCAAGCATTGTGTCAGTGTCAAAGCCAGATAAAAGCATAAGAGTTTGCACTGACTTCAGGGATTTGAACAAAGCATGTCCCAAAGATGATTTCCCATTGCCCAACATTGATATAATTGTAGACTTATCAGCAGGACATGAGATGTTTTCATTAATGGATGGATTCTCGAGGTACAATCAAATAAGAATCACCCCTGAAGATCAAGAAAAGCCAACATTCACCTGTGCATGGGGTACTTACTGTTGGAATGTTATGACATTTGGGCTTAAGAATGCAGGAGCAACTTATCAGAGAGGCATGACAACAATTTTCCATGATATGATGCATACGTTTATGGAAGATTATGTGGATGACATACTTTAAAAATCTCATACAAGGAAAGAACATTTGAACATCTTGGGCAAGATCTTTGACAATCTCGAACAATATCAGTTAAGATTGAATCCAAAGAAATGTGCATTTGGAATAACCTCTGGAAAACTTCTTGGGTACATTATATCAGCTCATGGAATTGAAGTAGATCTAGAAAAGGTCAAAGCTATCATGGAAATGGAGTCACCCAGGAACATAAGTCAATTGTGTTCTCTACAACGAAGATTGCAATCAATCCGAAGATTTGTCTCTCAATTAGCAGATAGATGTCATCCATTCACTCATATTTTACACAAGAATGTTCCATTCAAATGGGATTAGAAGTGTGAGGAAGCTTTTATACAAATCAACGAATATTTGGTAAATCCTCCAGTACTTGTATCACCAAATGAAAACCATTGTTACTTTACATTTCAGTAACAATTGTATCACTAGGAGATCTCTTAGAACAACATGATGAAGAAGGGAAAGAAAGAGTAGTGTACTACATCAGTAGAACACTTGTAGGATATGAATTAAACTATAGATTAGTTGAGAAGACATGCCTAGCAGTTGTGTTTGCAACTCAGACATTGCGATATTATATGTTGACTCATTATGTGAAACTGATAGCAAAAATAGATCCACTGAAGTATCTATTGGGCAAGTCAACTTTGACAGACTGGCAAAATGGGTTATGGTACTAAGTGAGTTTGATATAGAATATGTTGATAAAAAATCTATCAAAGGACAAGTCATTGTTGATCAATTAGCTGAAGCACCCTTACAAGATGACACATCATTGCACATTGAATTTCTTGATGTAGATATTCTGACAGTAAGCACAATTTTTTGGGAGTTGTATTTTGATGGCTCCTATACACAATATGGATTAGGCATTGGAATTTTGTTCATCACACCTCAGGGACACACAATTCCAAAATTATATAGACTACAGTTTCCATGCACAAACAATACTGCAGAATATGAAGCATTGGTTATTGGGCTCAAAATGGCTATTGAATGGAACATTAAGGAATTACATGTTTATGGTGATTCACAACTTATAATCAACCAAATAAATGATTATTATCAAACTAAGGATGACAAGTTCATGCCTTATAAACAACTAGTTGAAGAGTTCAAAGAGCATTTTGAAGAAATATCATTCACTTAGATCCCAAGAAATGAGAACAAAGCAACAGATGCAATGGCTACAATAGAATCTCTTTTGCAGAATCGGGAGAATCAAGAACATTACAAATTCCTGGTGGAAGATATCTTGAATCCTACCATTGAATCCTAGAATACCCACATGATTTTTCATATATCTGGAACCGATCAATTTTTATATAGTCAAACCTATCGATACTTAAAAGAGAATATCCTTCCTCCTGACCTATCCCACAATCAGAGAAGAAATTTTATCCTTCAGTCATCCTAATATATTATTATTGTTGATACCTTATATAGGTGAGGTCTAGATAACACTCTATTGAGATGTCTCAAATGAGAAGAATCTGAGAAAGTTCTTAACGAAGTCCACACGAGTATTTGTGGCACACACTCAAGTGGATTAACGTTGGCTAAGAAACTTATTCATTTGGGTTACTATTGGCCTACCATGGAGAGAGATTCATTTACATATGCTAAGAGATGCAAACAATGTCATATCCATGGGAATCTCATCCACGCACCAGCACAAGAAATGCATCCTATGGCAGGTTCATGGCCATTCTCCTAATGGGGTCTTGATTTGGTAGGTAAGATAAACCCTTCATCCTCTAATGGACACAATTTCATTTTGACTGCTACTAGTATTTCACTAAGTGGATTGAAGCAGTGCCTTTGACGAAAGTGACAAGAAAGAAAATATCATCATTCATCCTAAATTATATAATCCATCGCTATGGAGTCCCTATGACCATTATCACTGATAATGGGAGGCCATTTAAGAATCAAGATGTGAAGGAACTATGTGAGCAATTTCATATTCAACATAGGTTCTCTACTCCATATTATCTACTGGAAAATAGTCAAGTTGAGGCATCAAATAAAATAATTCAGAAAATCCTGAACAAAACAGTCAATGAAGCTGGTAAAGACTGGCATATTCAGCTAAATCCTGCTCTTTGGGTATACCGAACCAGCATTCACACACCAACGGGAGCAACTCCATATTGCTTACTCTATGGATCAAAAGCCATATTACTAATAGAAGTAGATATACCTTCTCTATGAGTGTCCTTGAAAGGTCTTATACCAGAAGAAGAAGAATGAGTCTCTAGACTTCAAGAACTTGAACTAATTCAAGAATGTCGCCAAAATGCTACAAATCATTTAAAGGCATAACAATAGAGAACGATGAGAAGTTATAATCATAGAGTTAAGCCATGCATTTTTCAGATTGGAGATCTATTTCTAAGGGAGAATCCAAGAAATCAGCAAGACCGAGAAAAGAAGGGAAAGTTTGAACTGAATTGGTTAGGTCCTTTTGTTATAGTAGTAGCATATGGCTCAGGAGCATACAAGTTATCTACCCCTGAAGGTGATTGGTTTGATGAGCCCATCAAGTCCATCCATCTCAAGAAGTTCTATGCTTGAGATATAAAGTCCTAAAAAAATAAGTAAAAATCATATAAAGTCCTGAAAAAAATTAGTAAAAATCAGAAAAGCAAAAAATCCCTAAAAAGCATAAAACAACGAAAACAAAAAAGAAAAAAAAAAATCAAATATGGAAAAAATGCAATAAATTTAGATAGTGAAAACCTGGTAAATAGGCGCTATCTACAAGTGAGTTCTTCCATCTATGAGATCGCTTTGCGCATCTATCCATTTTTTTGCATCTTTTGCTTCCATCTATCCTAGTCTATCCATTTGATCTTTCACATCCATCTCTCTGAACCATCTAGCAAGAAATATGCAGCTTACCAAAAATTATCAATCTTTGACATACTTAGCATAGTCACTGTTTTGGATTTTATCAATCATATCTGCATTATTTCCCACCATGATTTGGATCTTGATCAATTTGTCCATCTGAAATAAAGTTTGTTTCCATTGGGGGCAAAATCCTAATTCCTTTTGCTAAGGTGATCTTTTAAATCTTTGAAAATTCAAAGCATTCAGAAAACTTAGGAAAAAACCAAAACACCTAGGGTTTTGAAATAGATAACGAGCAACAAAGCAACGAAGATCAAGACATTTTGTAACAAATGAATCATGAAACTCAGAAAACAAAGATTCAACCAGCAAGTAATGAAGGATTATCAATGATCATTCATTGAGATAATTATATCAGTTAATGACCATGAGAACATGTGAATGACATACAAGATTTAGTGTTTATATCTTGATTTATTGCTAATCATGTACTCTATGCAACTCAAGGATGTCCATGACTAGAGAATATATGATGGGGCATGATTATTTTCTTTGTTTTCTATCCGCGGTTTATCTCTTATTAAGGTATGAACTTGTCTAAGGATATGATCAACAAAAGATCAAGGAGGACATTCCAAGTCATGCTTGAAAGGAGATAATCCTTGTCTGTTCTGCAAGAAATACTCAAGTCATCTTGATTCATAATATCAAGTTTCTTGTATAAACTTGCTATATCAAAATCCATGCAAGAAATACTCAGGCCAGCTTGAATCATTATGTCAAGTTGCTTGTATTTTCTTACAACATTTTAAAAGCTCAATGATGAAATCAAGCACTGTTAGAAGATAGCATATGAAGAATGGAAGTATCATTTTAGTTAGATCATTTTTAGATTAGCTCATTATCCATCTGCATTATAAGCATTCATTTTTAGTTGCATTATAAGCATTTCATTTCATTCAAAGATCAACGGTCAAAATAAGGATTGAGTATACTTGGACAAAACAAAAATAATTTGCATTTTATCATATTAGAGTCATTTATCTATAGGATCATTAGGTTTGCATATTAGTTATTATCATTTATTTCATTAGTTGCATTCAATCATAATCTTGCATTTTATTAGTTTGCATTAAGTGCATTTCATTAATCATTTGTATTATATCATAAATATTTGCATTAGGTTCATTAACATTTTGTATTTAATTGCTCCATTCATTTATTAAGGTAATTTTAATTGCATCTTTTGCACTTAGATTTATTTATCATATCATTATAGGCATCTCATTATGATCATCTCATCACATCTATAAACATCACAATGTCATCTCATTGATATAAGCATATGCATCATCATATAGGTACTCATCACATGAGTTTAACCAAGCACATCGGTTACTATCATTTTCATTTACATCAATAACCATCAAAGTGCATTCGAAAAAAATAAAAATCAAATACATTTCATGTAGGTCATTTCACATAATCATTTCATCATATGCATACACATCAAGAGTAAATAAATAAACATTCATACGTCATCATTAGAAGCATTTTCATATAGATCATTGTATTTGCATCATTTAAGTAAAGCATTATAGAATCATTTTTCATTTGCATCCATGATCATCAAAATAAAAAATCAAATGCATTTTCTTTTCATAATCATCGCATCATATAGATCAATATCATCAAGGCATATAGAACATCATCATCATGAAAATAAAGGAAAGAGAAGATCATCATATCTGCATCCATCTAAGCACTACATATATGAATAATGAAGTATATAGATCATCATCATCAAAGTAGCATGCATAATAAATCATGAATCATCATCATCATATAAAGTCCATGTCTGCATATAGATCATCACAAAACAATAAAAAGTCCAAGTATACAATGATATCAAATTAATAATAAAATACAGTGCCTCATCAATATAAATCATGTCTACAAATCAAGGTTGTCCTGTGCCACTTCCTCCTAACTTTGTCTGTCTCTATGGTTGTGGGCGAGAAGATCCTCCAGATGGCTATCCCCCCTAATCTCCACTCCTTTGAGGAAGTCCCATGACCCCACCACTGCTGGTAGCCATCCTCATGGTAGTTTGATAGCTCCCTGCTCTCTAGCTCTCTGAGACTAAATCCTAATAGAGTCGTCACCAGTGTGTTGTCTCCTTTCCAGCCCGAAATAATGCTCTGACGATATCAGCTGAGAGAGTGCCAGATCCAACCTACTGAATGTGATCAAGTAGGTCCTGGGTATCCTACTGTCATAAGTGTTTGCACCTATGCCCTAAGCTGATCTATTTGTGCTATGAGATCATCCAAGGTCTCCTACTCTAGCACATCCTGTTGAGGTGCATATTGCATTCCCTCATCTCCACCTATTGGAGTCTCAACCTAGGTAGCCCTTAATACCCATCGTCTAATGAGAGGAACATGATCCTTTGAGTCCTCCTCCCCCTCATCCCCTCTACCTTGAGTTGCAATAACCCCAAGATCTGGATGAATCTGACCAAAATTGATGCCTCTCCCTCGGCCCTTATCCAATCCACTACTCCTGCCTCCTCCTAGAGAGGGTAATCCTCTCGTTGTGCTCATCCCTGCTCTACATGTATCCCTCCCAATCCATCCTGCATCTCTCCCTCCCATGGGAAGTGGTCTCCCAACCCTGCCAATCGGTCCAAAAGGTCCTCCACAGACTCTCAATCGACCTCCTCTCCGCCCAAGTCTCCTACCGCCTCCATCTCCTCCCTCATCCCCCTCATCCCCTCCAACCTCTCGAGCATCTCTAATCTCTCACCTCTATCTACATCTCCTAATGATGGGATCATCAAAATCATCCTCCTCATCTCTTGAGCTGGGAGGAGGGTTTGCTGGATCAATGATACGAGGAAAAGGGTGTGCAAGCCTGTACTGAGCATAATCCACAGTGACCTCGGGATCCAAAATGTGTAATCTCAAATCATAAGCAACCATAGGAGCAACCAAAAACTTTGCACGTGCTATCTCAAAAGACAAAGAAGGTCCCAAATCTCACCTATACTTGTATCATCGTGCATACATGGTGACACCAGTAGGCATTTGTTGAATAATCCCAAACTGTCTCAAAATGAGACCAATCAATTGTCTCTCAACAATGTATGGAGTGCGACCAATCAAATATCTACTCTGCAAAATATATGGTAATGTCTGCACATCATCCATCCATGGCTCACAATTGATATAGGGTCTCCAAATGATGTTATCCAATGAATCCAAAACCCAACGCCAATACTCCATCTTACCTAGCTTAGACTGAGTAAGGATACCTGTGTATAAATAGACATATGGCTGCCTATCACCACAAACTCTATGATGAATAGGCGGGGTAACAACAATGTGCTCCCAAAACTAGATCTATAAAAGTGTGCATCCTGTAGATAGACTAGTACTATCATCATAGACAACTTGATGAAGATCATGATATAAATGAGCAAGCATACAAACACCCCAAGCATATCAAGTCTAATGTTGCATCATGCTCTGTAAGATCCCACCCCAACCAACAACGAAACCTCAAGATCTCCTATCTGGACAGATGAATCCGCAAATCAATCCTACAAGAATAACTGGGAGAGTATCATAGTACATAATCATATCCTCGCATTGAATCTCTCCTCTAGAAATGCTCTCATCACTAAAAATGGCATTGCAAGCCTATGTCCCTCCAAGATCCTGAAAATTATACTGGACTAACTTGCCAGTCATGGGGATGTGTAGAATATTGTAGACATCCTTGAGTGTAACACTGATCTCACCAATGGGCAGGTGGAAAGTGTTATGCTCGCTATGCCATCTCTAAGCTAAGGCAGTCAACAAACCCCTATTATGGATAATATCAAACATGTATAACAAATGAAGTAATCCGCAAGCATCTATGTGTCTAATCTCATCCCGTGTAAGCTCTGGCACTAATGGTGCATGGCTGGGAATTACTCCTGAAACTAGAGAACATCGATTTTATCCTGTTTAACAAGAGAATTTGATCTGTACCAATCATTTATCTATCAAATCTAAGAGATTATTAATCTATCAATCTATCAAACAAACGATCAATCACATCAACAATCGGTAAATCTTTTCTACAAAGAAAATCAGGCTATCAAATCAACTTAAATCATCAAATATGGTTTTCTATCAATCACTGAGTTTAGTTAACTCTATCAAGTTCTTTAACAGAGACTGACCCGGTCTCTTAGAGCTAATCTATCAATCTACCAATCAAATCATCAATCAAACATTTATTCTATCAATCAAAATTTTCAAAATCCCTATCAATCAGACATTAATTGAATACTTATCAATCAAATTCACACATCAAAATGTCTAAATTAAATCATTTGTTCGAAACAAATGTGCTATTCTATTAAGCAAATGCGAGAAATCAAACAAAAGCGCTAACCTTTTTAATGAAAGCGCTAACAAAACCAACAAATGTGAGAAATTAAACAAAAACACTAACCCTTTCAACAAAAGCGTGAACACACCAAATAAAAGCGATAAACTATCGTATATGTTAACATTTGCAATGAAAGCGTGAACATACAAGGTAAAAATGATAAACTAGTATAAGCGCTAACATACGATGCATATGTGCGAAATTACAAGGCAAAAGCGCTAAAATGCAATGATGAAAATCGTAAAAATTCCCAAATAACTTAACACATGCTGAAAAACATGGAAATTTGTATGGAAAACTACAACCAAGCTTGGGCTAAGGTACATACTGGCGAGCCATACTCAGGAGGTCGTTGATATCGTCGTACACGCTCAAATCGATGGCTCTTGAATGGAATCACCATTTTGACAGCTCAACAAGAAAATTCTTTTCACTCCAGAAGCTGACAAGGATGCAAATGAGGATAAAATTAACCTAGGTTAATTTTATAATTACCATTTGAAAGGGTAATTAATGTTTTTAAGTGGGGCAATTTTATTTATTTTTCAAAAATGAATTTAATTGAGGGACCTTTTTAATTATCATGAGATTAATCATTCAATTTTTTCAAACAATTTCATGATCAATCTCCCGAGGGGCACACAATCAAGATTTTTATCTCTAACAGACGCATTATTGAGAGTTGATTTAATCTTTGAAACAATGTTGTCTCAACATCATTTCAAAGAGGGGCAAAATGTATACACATAAAAATGGCTATGAGCAATATAATAAATATTGTATATTTATTTAATAATTATTTTTCTATTAAATAGTTAAGTTGAAAAAAATTAATTTATTTAATTCATTTCATGTCCTTCTTTTAATTAATTTAATTGAAACATTTTATTAATTAATTCGTTATATCATTTTCTTCTAATCAATTAATTAAATACCTAATATTTAATTATCCCTCTATCTATTATCATATAGTCTCATTAATTAAATAATTTCTTAATTATTTAATCCCTTTTCCAACTCGCCTTTCATTGTCCACACCACTTCTTATTTGCTAAATCATCCATCATGTGGCTAAATTAATTCAACAAAATAAAATAAAATAAAATAAAATCATTTATTAGCCACTTATCTTCAACTTCCAAAATAAATAAAATATTGTACTGTACGTGCACATATTTCCTAACTTTTTTCTATATTCTCTCCAACATCCCTATATCTTAGGAGGACTTGAGTCCACTTGTCCTCTCATTCCTACATCTTCTCCAACTATCCTATATCCTCTGAAGTCTTCAACCCAGTCAAGGTGAGATGAGTGACACTTGTCTTCTCCTTCCCTCTTTCTCTCAACCTTCAACCTCTTGCTCATAGCCATCCAATTTGCAAGGTTCGATCATGACCATTGATCTCTGCCACCTAAGCTCATGCACTCAAAAATCTATAAAAAAAGAGGTCTCCTAAGTCATTTTGAAACTAATAGACTAATAGCTAATCATATAGTCATTCTAGAAGTCTTTATCTTGCATCTGTGAATTTAAGTTTGAAGCAATTAGCAATTTTAGAAATTCTTATCATAGCTTAATATGATGTTAGCTTAAATAATTTTCATATGCATATCATAGTATCAATTAACTATCAGTCCATTCTTCATATGCCATCTATGAAGCTACCAGTGCATGTCTGAGAGAAAATCATTTGCAACCAGGAATAGTGGAGCTAGGACACAATGAGGTGTAAATCATGGAAGATACAATCTTGTTTATTTCATTTACTTCATGTTACTTCATTGGTTGAAGTTAAGTTTACTATAGCTTTCATTTTAATATTTTATTGGACTAACAAGTTTCAGGACATTTCTTTGGAGTTCAACTTTAACCTCAACAATTTCTAACATCATAAATTTGTGATAAACTGTATAAAGTAAATTAAGTATTGAAAAAGAGATACCAGATCCACGATAGAATCTGATTTCGCGGAATAAATTTTTCTGGCCTACTCAAAGAGTGCTAGAAGGGACAACTCATCTCTCTTTATTTTCGCCATTTTTTTCAACTCTGGAGTCTCCTTAAGATGTTACACAATGTATAAACAATGTGTTAATACAAAACCTTGGCTAGACCACGAGCAAAGACCAGTGATTCTTGATAAATTGTTGGATGTTGCAGAATTGTTCTTATTTGTTTGCTGCTTTGCGAAAAAAATGAAATTTGGACTCTAGATTTACAGGTTAAAAATATTGGCTTGCTTTCTTGTTCATGGGAAAGGAAAGATAACAAAATAGAGTTTTCCCGAGCTTTGTAGGTGGAGGGATGATTTGATGTATGTTACCAACATAAAAATCTTGCTCGCAATGAATTACAAAGATTTAAGATTTTAATATTATTTTTTTAATAGTATGTGTGTATATCTAGTAACAATGTCACGTGGTGGAAAGTATTTGTTCCTATTTGCGTATTTAATTTAAAGATAAAATTGATAACAGTTTAAATCACTTCATAGAATAAAATATTTGAATAAAAAATTTATAGTTTAGATTTAATTTTTATTCGAAATAGTTGTAAAATTGATATTTTACTTCATTGTTATTAGATAGAACAAGTAGAAAATTCAATTTTCAAAAAAAATAAAAAATCAATTTTTAACAATATTAATTACTATAGTTTCTGTGGAAAGTCTCTCATTAATTGCTTGGTAATAATTGAGGAGATAAAGTTAGAACACATAAAGACATGTGGCAATATATTTATATAATTTCTTCAATCCCTTTTGCCTACATTAACTACTAAATCTCTAGTGAGTGGACTCCTTGTAGTAAGCTTTTTAAGTTTTAATTTAAAAATTAAGGTAAAAATATATAAATCAATCAAATGATAAATAGTAAGAAATTAAATTATTTAATATTTATTTGTAAATATTTGTGTTAAGTGTAATTTGGTAGGTGAATACATACGAAAAAAGAGTATTTCTAAATACAAAAATCAATTAGTTTTTTTGTAAATCTAATAATAAATTTTATTATTATTATTTTATTAAAATAATTTGAGATATATTGACTAGCCTTTTTATGTTTATCAATAATGTTTATTATTTTTTTATAAGAAAAGTTAAAAAAAAAGTAGAATCAATTAAATAGTAATTAGAAATGTCACATGTTGCTAGACCTTTCCATTACTAGAGAGCACTAGAATATTTGTTAATCTAAATGTTTCATGTGAAGTATTCAAACCTGTAGCTATACATACTAAAGAGAACAATGAAGAACAAACGATATCTATCATTGATTAAACACAAAGCCTCCTTCTATGGAAGATGTCTCATCAATTGATGCAGCCATATCATGGATATATAATCCTAAACGAAGAAGAGAAAATAAATGGGAACCAAGACAAAATGCATCTATTGTTAAAGTTTTCCCTAAGTTTGCATCCATTCCTCCACGTGAGTCAGATAAATGGATTGACTTTTGTCTATCACAATTATTATTGTAAAAACCATTATGTGACATAGAAAGAGATATTGATCATGGTAATTATTCCATAATAGCAAAGTGGGAATCATTAAAAGTTACAATCCTTGGCATGTGGAACAAACAACGGTTGTAGAAAATATTGAAAATGCTAGGGATTTTGAAATTGAAGATGATGAACCTGTTCAAAGAAAGACCAAAGAGCATGAATGAGAGATTATATTTGGACTATGTAATGATCAAGATATATAAGTTTCTGGAATAGATATGTTGGGTAGAAGAGACATTGATAGATATATAAATTGGTCTCACGAATATCAAGGTGAAGAGTACACAGTTAGATCAATTAATTTCATAAGAAACATGAGAGATCATGGATGTCTCACACATGAAAATGTACCATAGTCTATCAACTACACAAACCTCAGTGCTAAACAAAAAACAATCAACATAATTATGACACAGTACCATACAAATCCAAATGGAGAGTCATTTTTCATTATAATACAATAAACAATATGAACAAAAAAGTTGTATTTAGTTGGTGCCATTAGTCAAGTTCTTCAAAATGCAACAATCCCATGCCATTCTCCTCTTCTATTACTTTCACCAACATGAGTTGCAACATTCAATATACAAGGTTATACAATTCATTTAGAATTGAAAATCTCAATATGAGATTTTGCTTAGCTAGGAGGAACAAGACTTACAAGTTTTCAAGAAGAGATAGCACATATCAAACATATTTTGATTGATGAAATGAGCTTCATTGGTCAAAACATGCTAAAAAACATAGATTCTTGACTCCAACAAGCATTCCCACAAAATGCACATAGAAACTTTGCAGGTACACTAATGAAACCAACTATTTTATATAATATCTAATATAATTCATATGCTTTCACAATGTCTATAAAAGAAAATTTAACTAAAAATAGTTTAACATTGACCAAAATCAAGTTTATTTGATTATTTCCATTTCACAACCTACATCATTTTATAAATACAATTCATGTAACCTTCATGTTATTGCACACACTATGGGATACTTACATTATATGTTATCATTCGGGTTGTTACATGTACACTATGGGATACGTACATTATATGTCATGAAGTCCAATGTAACAATCAAAGTTCGAGCTCTTCTTCATGATATTGAAAATGAAGAGCTATTACCAGTGCATAAAATGGTTAACAAAGAAAAAAAATTCTAAATTTTTTGAAAAACTATTTACACATTGTATCTATGACTAAATCCAATGCTTATAATATATTATAGATGTTGTTTAATAGTTATCACTATTGCATGAATGATTAACCAAGTGATTTTTTTCCCTTTTTAAAATATTATTTTGATAAATGATTTTAAATTTATAATTTGTATAATATTTTAGAAATGTTATCAGAGCTCTAAAAAGTATGATATTACCTTTATCTCTATCATTGAATTTATTTGCACCTCATACTTTATCTTTTTTTGATCGGTAATAAGTTTTTTAAACTATTAATACAATTAAAAGTTACATCCTTGCATGCATGGAATTCAACAAAACCACAAACCACCCTGGATAATTTTTTTTGCCATCAACTGAAACACTACTTGGCATACCACCCTCTCAAACCACTAAACCACAGTACTGAGCATCAAAAACCACACTCAAAACCACCAAAATTAATGTTGAGCCACCTAGTGTAGAGTATCTAAAACATATACCCTAGTTACATTACAACCTGTAAAGGAGGGAAAAGGGGGATAAACCCCGGAATGAGAATAAACAAAGAGAAACAAAATTTCCATCTATCCATGCCACTTTCACTCTAGAATTAATGATAATTTCCTCTTTCTTGGTCTTCTAGCTCTGCATCCTTCAAGGTCCACCACCTCCTTTGCCCACTCTTGTTCAGCTTCAATCGCCTTCAACCTTTGCAATTCAGCTTCAACCTCCATCAATTGGATGAAAACCTTCAGTGCCTCCCAGCCCTATCGAGCCTCATCTCTGCAACACATTTTAAATGGTCCTTCCGATCACCTCACAAAATGAATACAATTCTCAAAAACTTCATGGTTCAGGTTCTCAATTCCCTCCCATACATCAAAGCCAACACCAGGGATTGCCCACTCCAGTATTGTCTCCATTCCTTCCAAGTATTCTCGAGGCACAATTGCTTCCATTACACCTTTCACCAGCTCAACTGAGTCTCCCAAATCCAACGCCCACGCCATTATCAGCAAGTAGACATCCATGTTTGTCCTGTAATGATGTCTCAAATTGCCAAAGGAGTCACCCAAAATCAATTGAACACATTTTATTAATCTTTCATACCTAAACAAAAACATACCAAACAATCTTCGCTCTGAAACAAGACTGAGAAACAGGCACAACTATTTCCTAGATTTGAGTGCGAAGTTTGCCTCCATTTATAGCAGTGTCGCCACCTCCCACCTTCTTGTTGCAAACTCTTTCCTTCCTTAGATGTCTTCACCAAAGCCACAAGAAATGAAGGAGGGTACAAGATTAAAATTCCATCCCACACAAAACTTCCATAAATGCACCACATTAAAATTACATCGTCATCCATCTCTCAAAATCATTCCCCAAGGCCATTGCAATTAATTCGGCTCAAGCACACAAGTGTGAGCCTAATTTCATTACTTCGAACCGCCAAATCACCTAACATCATCTACCTCTAGGACTACCAAACAACTTCCTCATCATTATTACCCCACCAATGTGTAACTAAAGGAGCCAACTCACATGCCACATTGGATAACAAATCTGCCACTCCATTCCCTGCCCTCCTAATGTGAGAAATCCGAAAATCTTAAAAAGAGTTCAATTTTGAGAAAATAATTGAGATATATATATATATATATATATATATATATATATATATATATATATATATATATATATATATATATTTATATATTTTGGAATCTCCTTCCAAATGTAGCTTCGAAACTCTGAGATTGCCAACCAACTCAACTGCAAGCAATTCTACTTGGGCCTCCACTTCATTATTAGTGCCATCTTGCAGTCTTTGTGCTCCTTTGATTAAAACTTTACCTTCCTCATCATGCACTACACATCCAACACCTGATATTCTAGGGTTACCTCTCGAAGCCCCATCAAAATTAACTTTAACCCAACCATGCTCTGGTTTACTCCAAACACTCTCCAAGACCCCTACACCAATAAGATTAGCCCTCAAAAGCCCATGAACAGGTCTGCACCTCATACTTTATCATTGACTATATAAATATTGCATATTTTCAAACTTGATATCTCTCGGTGTACTCTACTTAGATAATATAAAATATAGGTATGCTAGTTTTTTAATTAAAATGATTTGAGATATATAGACTAATTTTTTTTATGTTTATCAGTAATGTTTATTATTATTTTTTAAGAAAAGTAGAACCAATTAAAAATGTTTATATTGGTAAAAATATCAAGTTCTTTTCAATAAAATCTTATTTCCTAATTTTTGAACTATATTTTTTTCCATTTCTAATTTTTTCAAGGTTCAACATTATTTTAAAAAAATGGCCTGTGAATGGGCATCATCGGGTGAATACGAGTGCTGATAAATAAATTAAGGAAGGATGGTGTAAAGCAGAGGAGGGCTGGATAAAAATAAACTTTGACAAAGATTCGAAAGTTAATTTGGGACTGTTGGGCATTGGGTTTGTGGCTCGAGATTGGCAAGGCAATATTTTGGCATTTGGAGTGAAACAGATAGAGGATGGGATGAATAAAATAGTGGAGGAAATGACAACTTTAACTGCAATTCAGTTTGGAAAGAGTATGGGATTTTTCAAGTTTTAGATGGAAGGTGACTCTCTAATCATCATTAATGCAATAATAACGAGTGGGTGTCAAGCATGACACTTGAACATTATCATGTGGGTCATGTTCGGCGATCGGCTAATGACGTTGCTGACACCTTGGCAAAGTGGGTAGTTGGATTTGAAAGGGTTGAGGAAGTACGTACAGGAGATTTGCATATCATTCATTTTGATGAATTTTAAGGTGGCTCTCGTTCTCGTGAATATGACATTAATGAGGTTGTAAGGGAAATTATACCTTGGTGGGACTTCACTTGTGTGGGTGGCATTATATTGGTGGCCTGATGTAGTCATGTCATTCTCAAACCTGCCTGCAACAATTTGAGGTGGTGGAGATATCATGGAAGCACTTTCCTTTATACACAAACATACCACAAGTTGCATTTTTTGGATTAGTTTCACCACTGTGAATGAAGCAACTTTTCAAGATTAAGGATGATGAATTCATCCATTTGATAGAGATTTTGTTTGGAGAGGTTTTTCTAGAGGTGAAACATAGATTTTTCTCGCCCATGGATGTGGTTACCATGGTCGTTACATGGGTTCTTGAATTGGGTGACTCCACATTTTATGGGTGGTGAGGTTGATTCTTGATGATGAATGGCTTGTGGGACTAGATTTGGTACTAGAATGGGCTATTCCAAGTGTGAGGTTTGATGTCAGTGAAGGCTTTGAGGATCTGGTGATGGCAGAGCTACATGAACTTGTTCCTTTTATGCATTGACTGACAGGTTCCAACAAAGATGAGCATCGATTTGAGGCTTTAATTGCATGGGATTCCCCGAAGAACCTCCTCTGACAGGGGGAAGTAGTGGGTGGCGAAGTGGTGGTACCGACAAGTAATGCAAGTGGTGATAATGGAGAATGGTGGAGGAGGAGGTGGGAGGAAGAAGAGCATGAGTGCATTGAACGGGGAGTGAATGCGGGCGACCGGTATTTGATGGTCTGCAAGATGGTCCCCTATGTCTTTTGTTTAAACTGGCTTGTTTGTGAATTTTTTTGTCTCTGGGGTTCCTTTATTTGCATATGTGATGTAATTTGGTTATGATAGTCATTCGATTGAGAATTTGGTAATGGCGTTGGCTGGAGTATGTATATTTTGTAAAGGGTGGTTAGGATTTGGGCTATAGAATGTTAATGTTGGGGCAATGTATATGGTTTAATTCTAAATTGCTCTTTGAGGTAGCCTGTGAATTTGGATCTTTGTCCTATAGAGAGGCCAAATTTGTTTTGTGATGTAGTATCGAGGTGTTTTGGTTTATGCGTATGACAAATAATTGTGGTGGGAAAGTTTGCCGATAGGAGTCATTTTACAGTTTGTTGATGAAGGTTGTCTGGATGTTGGGGTAGGGTTTTTTGTTTGACTTTGTAATTTTACTCTCGTAGAGACCGTCTACAATATGAAATTATAAGCATTGTAATCCAATTTTGAATTAATATTATTAAAATACCAATACTACCGATAAAAAAAAACATTATTTTAAAAAAAATATCCCTTTTTCTTCACATACACAATTTATTTAGTATTCTTTGTAACACAACATAATTTTTTTGTCTTTAAAATTTTATAAACTCTTATAAATTCAAAAAGTATCATATTTCTATTTTTATCTTTTTTAAGAGTATAAGAATCAACTCATCCCATCCCACCTAAAAGATTTAGTGCATCAAGAATTTTTAACATTTTTTTTCTCAATATTATAATATTGAAATAAATATATGTATTTTTTTATTTTATTTTTATGGAAGCTATTTTCATATAAAATATTATTTAAAGATATATTTTACTGTTAAAATTGATTCATAATTTCATCATTTCATATGAATGGTTAAATTTATATGTTATCCCCTACATTCTACTTTTAAGATAGAAGCTTATTAGTACATATTTTATAATGTTCTATAAATTCTTGTGTACATAGATAACAAAGAACAAAGTCACATGTTGTAAAATAAATTACTTTATACATGTTCTTTTTTCAATTTGTTTTATTACTAAAATCAATTTAGTTTGTTTTACATTAATATAAGGTGATAATACCATTTTTTTAATTGTCTTCATTAAATGCTTTTAAATATTTATAATTAACTAATATAAATGAAATGAGTAAAGGGTGTATATTTGAGTGGGTATGAGTTGTCCTAGTGAATTTTTCTTTCTTAAATTTATTTAGTTTGATTAATAAAAAACTAAGGTTTTTGTAATGTTTAAATATTATTTGTAAATTTCAATTTAAAATTGAAACAAAGATTATTTAAATCATTATATTATATATTTTTTAGACACAATCTTCCTTTTTTAAAGTTATTTTTTTACATATTTAAAATCTAATTTGATTGCAACTCATGATAGAGAGCCGCTGGGTCATTACCGATAGCCCGACATCAGTCGGAGATCAATCACAGGGTTCATCCTCAAGGATGGGTGTAGTAAGCTAGCTACCGTTAAGGGCTAAGCGAAAAGGAGGGGTCAAAATGAGGGACGGATGTTGGGTCTAAGAATCGTCGAATTCCCCCCCACCCCCCAATCATAGTTGTTGCATGCAGGGCCTGAAACTCTTAAAGATCTGCTTGCAACAAGAAATTCCACCCTGCATGCAGGATCAACATGTTACGAAAGGAAAGGGGATGAGAGGTTCACTCCTTTTTTGTGAAAGACTCATATCCGAATCTGAAGAGTGAAACTGATTAATCCCTCGGACCCATGACCCTCCGTGAAATGAAGAAATCTCCTAGCGATCTTCCGTAATAACGAATCTTGAGTACGAAATAATTGGATGAACCTCAGCTAATCAACAGAGCCCCATATAGACTCTAGCAATGGAGAACCGTACACGAATCTAAGCTATAGAGAATGCTAGCGGTCCGGGCTCAAAATAGAGTAACATAGGAGCCTATTGTTTCGCATCGCGAATAGGCCAGGCCCCATATAAGCCGTAGGGCCCACCCAATCCTTTCTCGTTTCCCACCCACCCAAACTGCCCGACTAAAATAGTAGGGCCCTCCCCCCTGCGCAGGGCCTCGACCTATTCGTTGGGCCGTGGTGGGGCCCAGGAGAACTGGGTGGGAGGGCGCCCCGGCCTATTCGTTGGGCCGGGGGGGCCCAAGAGAACTGTATATATTCCTCCCCCACCCAGGGTAGGAAATGTTCAGTTCCATCGGCCCTATAACGGATACACCCACCCCGACCCATTCTATGGTAGTTCGATGCCAGTTAGGCGGGCCTGGCCTATTCGTTCCCAACCTATTCGCCATGGGCGATGCCGGTTGGGTGGGTCCGACCTATTCGTTGGGCCCGACCTATTCACCATGGGCGTGGAGGTAGATGCCATTGTGGGAGGCAATTTTTTATATTTTTTTTAGACATAATCTTCCTTTTTTAAAGTTATTTTTTCACATATTTAAAATCTAATTTGATTGCAACTCATGATTCTAATTGTACTTTAATATTTGATAAATTAATTTAATAGTTTATTACTAAATATAATAATATAAATTTTATACTATTTTTGTTATATAAATTTTACATTGAATTATTTTTATATATAATTTTAAAAATAATTTTTTCTATCGTATTGGCATAGATGTCTTAAATATTTTATTGTTAAAGTTATCTAAAGATATATATTTGTTTACAATGTTTATGTTAAATTTGATACTTATTTACACAACGATATATTAATATTTAAACTTTTATTGAAACAATTTTTTTATATATATTAAATATAAAGAGTAAACTTACAAAAAGTATAGCTTTAGCCGTAACGTGAGGTCATGCCTCAAAACCAACAATCCTAACCTACATAGATCCGATCAATGACTACTAACAGTTCTGCATGCACATTATAAACAACATAATCCTATACATAATCTATTCTATGATGTGTCCTAGCAAAAAGAGTATACATAGATAATGTTCATGTTCGGACAAAAAGAACCAAAGACCATCTCAACACTCATGCAGATGATCCTGACAGGGCTCCATCCAAGCTGTCCACCCCAAAGGGCCTTCCATCCAGATTGTCTTCCTTCCCTCATGCGGTTGAGTCAACATCTAGATCTGTTCCATTGTTGGGTTTCTAGCTTTCCGAATCTCAGCACGAAGATTCTCCATTGTAGTGGCAAAAGAGGCGTGGTCTCTTGCAATCCGCTTCCATTCAAATCCATTCTATAGCTCATATATGAACATAGTAGCATGACCATCTTTGAGAACCCGCATAAATTGGTTCTTCTCTATCCTCATAGTTACAGAGACCTACAAAATAATGTAATGAAGAGTGAGTCCACAAAATGACTTAATAAGGGCCCTAGTTTTACCTTGGAATTTATCTTCCTTTCTAATTTTCCAAATGTACTATAAGATATCAGTAGAAAAAATATGCCAAACAGATGAGTATCTTTTTTCAAACCATGGATGTAACCAGTAAGAACTTCCATAATATTAACCTGGTTAGGAATAAAAATACCAAACATCAACCAGATTTCTTTAGCAATAATGCACTCAAAAAAGATGTGTCTAACAGATTCAGGCATTCTACATATATTGCACATATCAATATCGGATTGATCTTTCCTAAAAGGAAGCCTGTTAATTAACATCAACCATTTAAAACATTTTTTCTTAGGAACATTAGGACTATTCCATAATCCCATGAATACTTTCTGCCACTGCTTTAAAGATAAATCTGCATACCATAAAGTATTATCATGATTGATAATAGACTCATCATAAGAGAGAGTATTATAAACAATGATAGACTTAACATTAGAAATAAGGATATCATTATTCCATCTATAAGTAGTAAATCTGTTATTATCCACATTGCAATTTTTAGGCAACTAAAGAACAACACAAGCATTTTTTACCATATTGTAAGTTATTTTTTGCGAAGCCGTAAGATCATACAACACTAAGTGATTCCCAACTCATAAGCATATCACTATCAATAATGTTTTTAAAGAAATAAATACCTTTGTTAGCCCTTGCTTTGGCATAACAACCTTGTGTAAGCACAAGAGATTTGGAGGAGTGGAAAAGGTTCCACCAGATAGATCTCTCTTCATGAATGTGATCATTGTTGCTTGCCCTACTATTGGTGATGAATGGTCTATCTATTTCCCAGGCCCTCTAGATAGATTTTAAAGACACATGAACCCTGTACTGAGACTGGGAAGCCTCCAGCCACCAGGTCACAAAAGGGTAAATACTTCCAATATTTAGCCCCCTTAGGTACAACCCTCATAATTTTCCTCTAACCAAGACTTTCCATGGTTTACTGCCTTCAAACGCCTGAAAGATCCAATTTGCAACAAGTGCAATCCCTTGGAGTCTCATATCCTTTAGTCCAAGCCCTCCCAATCTCTTCTCAATATTACACCAACCTCATTTAACTGAATGTATCTTATTGTTTCCTTTCTCATCAGACCATAAAAACTTCCTTATAACTTTCTGGATTTCAAGGATCTGATAGTTACAAAACATCCAAACAAATGAATAATAAATGTTGTATGAAGATAGAATCTTTTGACAAACTTGCACTCTGCTAGCAAGCGACAGATATCTATTGTTTCACTTATTTAATTTATTTTCTATTTTACCTCTAACCCATATCCACATTTCCTTTAGAGAAGGGGAGATAGAGAAGGGTATCCCTAGGTATCTGACAATCTTGTTAGGACCCCCCCACTGGAACCCCATTTGTTGTAACCAATCTGGAGGGTCCTCTCTCCAACCAAACAAGGTGGATTTAGTTCGAGATATTTTGGCCCCTAAGATCTCACCGAGGAACTTGATTTTTCTTTCAAGGGCTTCCATGTTCTGCTTGGTGAGTTCTACAAATAATGCAGTATCATTTGCAAACTGAATATCAACCAAATTTGACCCATCAGGAAGCACAACACCTCTGATTTTAGGGGAACTGGTACAGTCTCTTAATATGTAGTACAATGCATCAGAGGCAATGACAAATAGGGCTGGGGCAAGGGGGCATCCCTGCCTAATGGACCTTCCAAGTTTAATGACCTGAGTGAGTGAGCCATTAACCTCAACCCGTGCGGAAGCATCTTTGACAAGAACCTTCACAAATTGACATAAATCTGTAGGGAATTTGAAGGCTTCGAACATCATTAATATAAAATCCCATTCAACCCTATCATAAGCTTTCTCAAAATCTAAGAGGAACATGGCAACATCATGCCCGAAAGCATTAGCCCAATCCATCGCTTCCCAACTGGTTATTAGGTTTTCCATAATGAATCTTCCCTTAATGAATTTTCTAGTCTAAGAGTAAGAACTTTGGCCAAGATCTTATATGACACATTAAGAAGCATAATAGGTCTCCAGTTTTTGATAAATGTCTAATCCCCCTCTTTGGGTAAAAAAAATAAAAATAAAAAATATGTATATTAGAATATGAGAATTAATTTTAAGATTTTTTATTTGTATTTTTTAATATTAAAGTTAAACTAATGTTAAATATTGAGAAAAAAAAGAGCTCTGCAATATACATGCGAATATGCAAATCATGAAATTTCATACTTTTAAACCTGCTCCTACGTAGAGCGATGAGGAGGGAGAGTGGCGGGTGGTTCTTGGTAGGAAAGCCAGATGACAAAGGAATTCTCATCAAGTTTCCACAGGGCCAAATGCAATATCTCTAGGTGCTCCAAGGGAAATATGCTCTAATTTAGAAACTAAAGGTCCCCTGCTTGAAGGAACAAAATATGCTTGTTTCCCGCTCTCTCTCCCTAAATCATCTGGTTATATTGATAGCTCCGTGTTTGTGAATATAGGAAGATTTTAAATCATAGATGGCTAGCATCTAGCCAAGGCAGTCTCATGCATCCACGAGAGAAATTTGGCAATTTACAGTTGCGTCAAAGTTCCCCTCAGAATGTTAGCCAAAGTCTTAGGGTTTCTCCTAACTCTCCAACGAAATCAAACCCTAGCTTAGCAAAGAAGGTTTTTATAGAGGCTTCATCTATGGCAAAATAAAAGGCAGGGGTAGGACCTAATAAGGATACTCAACAACAAAGGAAGGTGATAAATTTGAATGCAGATCTCCTGCAAGATCACAAAGAGTTTTATTATAAAGTAGGACTCATAGCTAAATGGAACAGACAAAACCTATCTTTCCAGGAGATGAAAGAATGGTGGAAAAGGAGATTCTCAAACCAGGTAAGTATTTTTAACCTAGGAAATAATTGTTTGTCAATTACCAGTGCTGATGTGAATATTAAGAATGAAATTCTATATGGGGAAGTGAAACTCTTTAAGTGTTATATTTTATAGTGTTTCGATTGGCAACCTAATTTCAATCCCAAACTTTTCAAACCTACAAAATTTGTGAAATGGGTTAATATAGGACCAATGGCAATTGAATTTCATTCCTTGGAAATCATGGATGTAATAGGGTTGCAATTAGGGGTTTTCTTAGGAGTAGAAGGAATTCTAAGTAGAGATATGGCCAAAGATATTAAACTTTTATTAGAATTTAATTCATAATCCCCAAATCTAGATCCCATTGATGTAGTCTCTGCTCAGGGTAGCTGGCGTATTAATCCCTCTATTTTTGAAGGAGAAATAGATTCCACCAATATCCTTGTCAGAAACACCCATCGCAGGGAGAAATCCAAAAGGAATCAAGCCTCTTCCTCTACTCTACCTATTGAGAACAATATGAGACCCGCAGATGAGGTCTCGAGCTCTAAGTTTACAGAACAAGATATAAACCCTGGGGCTATATTAGGGGCAGGTAGCAATAGGTAGAAATATTTATATCCAAAGGCTCTTGAGTATCCCAAACATGAAGGAGGCTCTTCCTTAGATTTGAATGAGGCTCCTAGAGCATCACTTATTAAATATCTGAGAGCTTGCAAGACTAAGAGCAAGGAACATAGTAAGGGTAAAGATAAAAGTGACAATAGTTGCTTTGATAAGCCTCCCATCCAAGGTGGTGGGAGCTTAGTGATCTTGTAAAGTAAGGAAGAACTTCAACAACTTTTTAAAGAAGCAGATGAATTAAAGGTTGATGTGCAAGAGCAGATAGAATTGGTGGATCAACAAATAGCCTTATCACAGAATGATCTATGTGGGGCAACACCAATGCAATTGATGCCAAATGTAATTGTAGGAGTAGAGCAGGAGAGCCCAATAGCAGAGGCTATTGGACTAGTTTATAGACTTTGAGGAGGACCTATGTGGAGGGGTGTGTGAGGAGGTCAAAACAGTAGGTGGTTTTGGAGGAGCCTCAGAAGGCAGAGGGCTGGGTATTGGTTGCATGATAGCAGGAAAGTCAAAACCAGACTGTGGCCCTTCATTCAAGAGAAGAGGGAGGAAATATTTATCAGAACTTAGAAACATTGACAGTGAAACTATGGGCCAATCAAAGATTACTTTGATTCTGAATGTAGGGAAGGTGAAATTCCTTCTCACTCAGCCATGAAAATCATTACATGGAATGTTAAGGGCATTAATGCCTCTAACAAGCAACGTATATTAAAGCGTTGAATTTTATGACCAAAGTTGAGTTAACATTAGTTTAGGAGACCAAACTTAACTCAACTAAGATTGAAAAGTTTAGGAGTAGATTAGGATGTCTAAATTGGGAGGCAATTCCTGTAGAGGGATCCTCTGGGGGCCTAGTTATCATATGGGACCCAAGGAGGGTCTTGGTTGACATTATTTCAAAGAATGAGTTTTGGATGTGTTCCTTTATTAAAAATTATAGCAACAACCTAAAATTTCACCCTTTTCAATATCTACGGCCCCATACCTACTCATAATAAGAGGGCAGTATGGAATGAAATGGGTATGGTGCTAAACCTGCACCCTGATTGGAATTGAATTTTAGGAGGGGATTTTAACGCCATATCAAACTTAACAGAAAAGTTTAGTGGAATTATGAAAGAGCCTCAATTCATGATTGACTTCAAGAGTTGGATCAATCAACATCACATGATAGACATTAACACTGAGAATGACATTTTCACTTGGAATAATAGGAGGTGGGGTTTTAGAAATATTGTGGAGAGATTAGATAGGTTCCTCTTTAGAAGTAATATCTTATATTTCCACTATCTCCTTAAAGCTTCCATTCTACCCAGCTTTGGATCGGACCACTACCCGGTACAACTCACTATTATGGAGAACTCCAAACCCACCAGATGCCCTTTTGAATTCGAGAAAATGTGGATGAAAATGAATTTTTTTTAGAGATAGTAGAAAGCTGGTGGAAAGAAGTAAGGGTCTTAGGATCAAAACTCTATTGCTTCGTTACCAAAATTAAATACATTAAAAGGAAATTGCTTAAATGGAATAAAGATCAATTTAGTGATATCAATGGCTCTTCTTAACGAAAAGATTATTAGTGAAGGAATAAACCAAGACATCTATTTGAAAGAAAAAGAACTACTCCAAAGATATGAATATATCTTTTCTAAAGAAGAAATCTTTTGGAAGCAGAAATCTAGGGCTTCCTGGCTTGCAAAAAGAGATCAAAATACTACGTTCTTTCATGCCTCTGCTAAGATTAGAAATAGAATTAACAAGATAACCCATATTAAAGATGAATCTTGGATCATATTAGAAGAACGTGGAGATATAACAAAAGAAGCAATTTCTTACCTTCAAAGGTTGCTAAATAATGAGGAGTCCTCGGATTTGATAGCACAATCTAGCCTTTTGAACAATATCCCCCAATTTTTTTTCGAGGAATAGAATATATTATTAAATCGTAAGTTCACAAAAGGGTAAATAGAGGAGGCTTTAAAACAACTCCACCCGGATGGATTCCCTACGTGTTTTTTTAGTCTTGCTGGCACTTTTAAGGAGATGAAATGGTAGAGGCTTTAGAAGGAGCAATAAGTTTAGGTAGATTTCTAAAAGAAATCAAGAACACCTTTTTAGCACTTATACCCAAAAAAGATAGTGTGGAAAGTATGAATGATTTTAGACCGATATCCCTATGCAATATCATCTATAAGGTTCTCTCAAAGGCGATGGCCAATCGGCTTAAGCCTTAACTACCAACTATTATAGCTGAGGAGCAAATGAGTTTTGTCCCAGGCTGATCCATCTTCGAAGGAATCATCATTTCTCAAGAAACCATTCATTCCATCCAACATAATCATCAACTGTATATGTTAATGAAACTAGATATTAGGAAAGCATACGACATGGTAGATTGGATATTTCTTTGTAAATGTTTAGAAGCGTTTGGTTTTAACAAAACATGGATTAACTTAATTTTTAAATGTATTTCTTGTCCTAGAATTTTAGTTTTAGTAAATGGGTCACCAGAAGGCTATTTTGGCATCTCGTGTGGTTTGAGACAAGGAGATCCTTTATCCCCCTTCCTTTTTATCATTATGACAAAAGCCTTAGGCAGGACCATTAAGAAAGCGTAGGATCTGGGAAACATTTCAGATATGAAAAATCACTAGTAATCTCCCCATAGTAACCCATCAACAATTTGTTGATGACACTTTGTTGTTTGGGGAAAGTAGTGTGCAAGAAGCTAGGAATTTTAAGCTCATTCTATAATGGTTCTCCAGAGCATCTGGGCAAGTTGTGAACAAGGAGAAATCAAACCTGTTCTTTTTCAAAACGGAATCAAGCAAAGAAAGAGTGATTACCAAGTTGTTAGGTTTTATGCTAGGAACCCTTGTATGCAAGTATTTAGGTATTCCAATGGAGAAAGGGCTAAGATTTTCAAATCTTTGGGGCAATATATTATCTAAAATTGATCAAAAACTTCAGAATTGGAAAGGTAAATGGTTGTCGACAACAGGTAGAGTTATAATGCTACGATCTATTTTATCAGCTATTCCCTAGTATCAGATAACTTGCTTCCCATTAACGGTAGGAGTTAAAAATAAGTTAGACAAAAAGCTTAGAACATTATTTTGGAAAGGAATGGTAGAAAAGAAGAAGTTCACCTTAATAGCATGGGATAAGATCTGTAAACCTAAGGAGGTAGGTGGTCTAGGTCTTAGAAATTAGGCTTTTCAAGACAAGGCTCTAGGAGGTAAATTAATTTGGAAGATGTACAGGGAACCCCATAGGTAATGGGTTAAAATCCTGTCACACAAATACCTAGATGCCAAGGATCCTACCAATATCTTTAGGACAATTAACCCACCAAAAGGTTCGAGAATTTGGAACTTTTTAGTTAGTTGCAGAGAAGTAATTACTCATGAACTTTCATGGAATATTGGGAGAGGTGATCAGGATCTATTTTGGGAATACTCCTGGGGTGGATATCCTCCTATCCATAAGATTTTGAATAATTAGGCTTTGAAGGAATCTATGGAATCTAGGGTTGGTAGATTTGTGGCAGATTATATTGTTGTTAGTAACCCTGGGGATCCAACTTTAGGCTGGAAATGGAAATCCTTTACAAACCTGGACCTGCTAAACGAAGAATCTAAAAAGTTAACGAAAATTTTAGTAAGAAAGATTACTCTCCGCAAGGGCTCAGATACTCTTATTTGGAACAAGGCCCCATCTGGTGAATGCAAGGTTAAAGACGATTATTATCTTATCAACAATAGGAAATTCCCTAACAAAACTGATTTTCCCATCATTCTGTGTTGGGACAAGTTGTGTATTCCAGAAGCAAGGCTCTTTTTGTGGGTAGTAATGCATAACAGAATCCTAACCATGGATTGGTTTAAGAAGCTTAGATACACTGGTCCCAATAGGCCCCCCCTATGTCTCAATGCAAAAGAAATGACAAATCATCTCCTACTCAATTGCAACTTCACTAATTAGTGTTGGTTATGGTTGATTAATAAACTAAATTGGCTTGGCTTGGCAGTGGAGTGGCGACAACCTATTTCTGGATTGGGTATGTTGCTCGGGTGGATGGGTTTCACTGTGGGTTGGGCTTTCTTTGCCGACCCTTTACTAAGAATGCTAGGGGCATGGAAGATAGTGTTTGGAGGGATTTGGGCTTGTGGGTCTTCCGTTTTCTGTCGGTTGGTGTGTATTAGGGCAGGCGTATTTTGACCCTTGCTGCCAAGTCCATAGCCTCCAAGGCCATATCGACTTTTTTTGTCTGAGATGGTTGTTGGTGTTGGTTTTGTGGCTTGGAGTCGAAGGAGGATCTGGGATCCAGGTGCCTTCTATGTTGGAAGGCCTTTCTCTCTTCTTCTGGAGTCTTGGCGTGCTCTTGTGGGCTAGAGGTTTTCTAGTTTTGAAAGATTTTTTTGCCCGGATTATGTGCCCTTCTTGTTCTTCTACAAGACTCTTCCTTCCCACCCCTTCCCTTCTACCTCTGCTCCTTGGATATGTGGTGGAGCCTTTTTCTGTGTCGGTTGTGCCTTAGTTGTCTATCTCCAACCCAAGTTGACAGTTCTATATTTGTGGAGACTCCTTGTTATGGGGGCTTTAGTGTCCATGGTTTCTAGATATGACGGTGGTCCTCCTAAAGTGTGGAGGTGCTTTCCCAAGTGGCTCACTTTCTCTTTGGGTTGCATCTTTCATTTTCTCACAACCTGCCCTACTGAGGTGGGTCATTCTTCTATAGAGGGGAAGAGTTGTTGGCTAGTTGATGTTAGATGGAGCTCGTTGGGAGTTGGCTGGTTGTTCGATGCTCTCTCCATGCCTTTGGGCTTTTGGACCTTTTATCCTACAAAGGCAGAGAGATGGGAGGTGCCCACTTGCTTGGAGCTGAATTGGTGCTGATATCTCATTCAACTTATGCTTTCGGGGTTTTCAGGTTATGGGTGCCTATCAAAACCCAATTTTAAGGACCTCATTATCTTGATGGCTAAGTATGCACTTTGTATTGTTTGTCATTCTTTGATCCCTATTGAGGTGGTGATTGTGGAGAGCTTTTGGATTGCAGTCATGTTCTTGCTTCTTCTGGTTGAGAGAGCTAGTAAAAACCCTCCTCCATTAGTTATTTTTTGACTAACCGGGTGTTTGCTGCTAGTTTTAAAGGGCACACCTTGGTGTTTTTTGGTTCTTGTTTTTGGTTAAGGGGTGTTGGGTTTGGGAGCCTAATTTCAGGTTGTGGGAGCCTGGTTAAAACCCTCTTGTATGGTTGTGGGCCTGTCAAAACCCTCAGTGTCTTTCAGGTTGTGGGAGCCTAATTAAAATCCTCTTATGTGGTTGTGGGAGCCAATCAAAACCCTCAAAGGCTTGTGCTCAGGTCCAGCCTGATATGTTATATTTTCTGTTGTCCTTTGGTTGGCATTTCACTGGTGGTTGCCTATATGGAATCACTAAATATCCATTGATCAGCTGTTTCATGCTGAGTTCTAGATGTCAGTTCATCTAGGGGGTTTCGGGTCCCCTTAAAACCTATTGTTCATGGTTTTGGATCCCCTCAAAACTTGCTTTTCCCTTAATAAAAAACAAACTAAATTGGCACATAGCAATGTCTAATAATTTTATAGATTTCATGTTAGGGTGGCCTATTCATCTTAGAAATAGTCTCTATGGCATTCTTTGGATCATCTCTCCATCTATCCTTTTATGGGAAGTATAAAAGGAAAGGAATAGAAGGATTTTTAAGGATCTACCAATGCCTATTGAGCATTTGTTGAATTAAATAGAAGCTTCTATTATTGAAGTAGCCAATTGTAAATTAAGCATTTGAAATTTTAGAAAGATCCTTTTCACGTTAGGGGATGAGAAGCTTAGGAAGAATTGGCAGGGTCTTATCATCCTCCCCTTTTATGGCATAGGTGGTAAACTTGTAGCAGATCAAAGGAGAGAATGTATATGGCCTCCTTTGGTAAATGGATGGTTTAAACTTAACTTTTATGGGGCCTCGAGAGGCAACTCGAGGATTGCTGGGATAGGGGGTGTGATTCATCTTTGGGATGGTGCGGTAGTAGCTAGATTCTCCAAACCTATAGGAATCACTTCCAACAACGAGGCTTAATTTCAGACTCTCACTGAAGGGCTATTACTTTGTAAATATTTGGGGATCAAGAAGTTGGAAATACAAGGGGATTC